>NW_020537324.1:63133438-63161393 GCF_003426905.1 Ctenocephalides felis
TTAGCCAAAACTTAAGTAGATTCAAAAAATTCTATGAAAGATATCGGTTGAGAATCGCTCTAGCTAGTTTTTGCTCAGATTGGTTAGCGCCATTTTTTTGTAATTAATTGTTGAAAGTGTTGAAAGAAAAAAAAAAGATGAAACTTTGTGAACGATATATTTCATGGTTGATACTAACTGAAATATTATAGGCCAACAAAAAGAAGTTTAATTTAATAGAAACGTTAAATAGAAAGTTTAGAATATTGAATCATGTCAAATTTTAAAATTATTCCCAAATTCAGGTGTTAATAACTATCAATTATTAGCAATTAAGTCGAAGACATATATATATATATATATATATTATATATATATATATATAGAGTGAGTTCTTGAGGCGATAACATCAAACAAGAAATTTCTTGTTTGATGTATCGCCTCAAGAACTCACTCATATATTCAACATCAAAATTAACTACTAAATCTATATAATATATATAATATACATATATATATATATATATATAGAATATATATACCAATCAGACAGCTTTTACAACATAATTCTTATACTTAGTTTCCAACTGCCACAATGTTTTAAGATTAAGTCAATAAAGCTATTAAATTAATGAATTTAAAGTAAATTTTATGAAATTCTTACCTTTAGCTTAGACATCGAAACAATTCTTCAAAACTACACTCACTTTGCAATAAGCCGCATTTGTGTTTATATTCACAACAAAAATGTTAAATACAATACTATGAATAATAATTTAACAATAAGACAAAAAAATATATAGGTCCACAAACATATTATCATTATTATTAAATATTAAATTTAACTGCGACAATTTAATCACATCCGACATTTTGATTCTAATGTCAATTCGGTTTAACGCATTCTTCACAGTTGTGTTGCAGGGGTACCAACATTCTGCATTTTTTTGCAAGCAAACGTTAATCAATTTTTTTATATATTCATATTAATTAGTTATAATAATATTAAAGTGGGGGGGTGGCATCGTGCCTTAAGGCAAATTGCTGGAACTTCCCGTACCGTAACGAACGTTCGAGGAATATTGAATGTTTCAAATAGATGTTATAAATATTGTATTATTGTCTAATATTTATAATAATTATATAAACTGAATTGCAGAGTTGAAATTATTTTTTGTTAAAGTATATTAGAACTATAGTCAGAAAAATTAAAATAAAATCTGAATTATTTTCGATATACAAAAAAATTAAAAAAAAAAAAAAAAAAAAAAATGGTAAAAATTTTTTTTTTCCAAATTAATTATTTTGTTAAGACAAGCAGAAAGTTCTTTGAATCAATTGAATCGGACCCTTAGTTCTCTCAAAAACTGCCATTTTTTGTACATTTGCTCTGTATCTCCGAAATGGCTGGGCCCTCCTTTGCGAAAAACTAATAACCCTTTATCCCCAATCATTACTAATGGAATGTTTTTAGATCATTCAAATCGGATGCTCCGTTCTCTCAAAAACTCGATTTCTATTTTCTGCACTCTTTGCTCCTTATCTCCGTAACTGCTGGACCTGTCTTTGCCAAAAACTAATCAGCTTTCTCCTTATAATAGGAATCGAATGTTTTTTAAACCATTCAAATGGTTGATCCGTACGCCCGAAAACGTGGACGAAATTTGTATCCATACATACATACATACACACACACACACACACACATCCATTTTTCTGAGGTATGCCAAAACGTTCAGAAACCTTCAAAACGTCGAGAAATGTAAAAAATTTCAATTCCGATTTTCGGCCCATTACAATAACTTTTACCCTACGGGAAGTTAATAATATAAGAACATATGTGTAAACAATCTAAATATAACTAATTAAAAATATTAATATTTTTAAAGTGATCGGTAATATTTAAAACTTATATTTGTGAATTTGGTGTTAATGTCCGCCATTTTTTATTTGATTTGACGTTTCGTTTACAATAATTTTAAATGTGATGATTGTGTGGATATGTTAATTACGTTTAATTAATAAATAAACCGAACATATGTTTATATATTTTAGTTTTATGTGTTATCAAAAAGTAAACGTTCAAAGTAATTGTAAAGGTCAAATATTGATACGAGGTAAGATGTTAATTGTTAGTTAATTCAAAACTATTATTTTTTAAGTATCGATGAGTGACGTTTTCTAAAAACTATTTACAGAAACTAATCTTAATGACTCAACAATTTAACGCCTAGTCCATTACTTATATAAAGTACATGATATATACTATATACTTATATTATATAAGTTATATATATGTATAATATTATAAGTTAAATATATGTATAATATTATATAAGTTATATATATGTATAATATTATATAAGTTATATATATATATGTATATATATCAGAAAGTTCTTGCAATTTGCACTAAGGCAATATGCCACTCACACCTAGTTTCATTTAGTTTTGAATTTTTTTTATATATCATTACGTTTCAGGACCTGTGTGTGTATGTAGTATGTATATGTGTATGTTTGGACCTTTGGATACAATTTCTTGTTCACGATTTCGAGAGCACAAAAAAAACAACTAATTTTTGCGAGTACGGCACATCCGATTAGATAATTCAAAAAACATTTGGTTTGTATGGATTGAGTATTCATTCAATTGATTACATTTTTGTGAAGGAGAGAACTGCGCATCCGATTAGAGTGATTCAAAAACATTTGTTCATTATGTTTACGTTCTTGTAGATAAACATGGATAAAAATCGCCATTAAATATAAGCACCATTTATATATAATTAGATTTATAAAATACGACGATCAAATTTACAGATTTTATAACAATTTTAAAACGATTGGTATTACTCATTTCGTGGTTGATAGTATGATGAAATATTTTATTAGATTTTTATCTAGTACTGAGATGAGTTATATTTACATAAAGGAATTTGATTTTTACCTACCTTATTTTAGATATCTATCACTCACATATATAATATAGTTAGAACTTTATTCTCAATGTATGGCGCATGTGGGGAAAAACTTAGTATTAATTATTAAGTAAGATGGTAAATATTAATTAAGTAAATTCCAGTAAATTATATAATTAATTTAAAATTTTATCTACCAAATAAAAACATTTCTAATCATTGGAAAATACGATCTAACCTTGTACAATTGTCTTTACTTCAATGCTATAAAATTGTCAGCCAAACAATATTGAAAAAAAAAGCAATTGATAGTCAACCTTAGATGAGGGGGCGCAGGTGTAATAAGACTATCGAAACATTTCTCTTGTAGATTTAATTAAAAGTATAGCCGACTAATTGTAAGAGTTTCTGGATTCCCTTCCCCTGTGCGATTCGTATGGGAGTTTTATTGAATGAATGCGAAAAGTTAAACGGGGGAGACTGCCCTGTTTTTTTAGGTTTTTTTTGTTCAAGGGATTTCTTTTGTATTTGATATTGTTAACCGTTTATCGACGGAGTACAATAAGAAAATTATCACTTACAATGTTATAAAATGTTTAACATGATATTGAAAATATTGAACAATTATAGTGTCTCATGAATGCTTTGTGGTGTGTAAGATTTGTGAAAACTCGTTGTTTATCACACAATTCTGAGCATCAGTATCTATTCTTAATTATGTTACTTTCAGAATTATTAGTTTGTTAATTTGTAATGTTCTTTTTTAAGTCAAAATTTTCTTCTTGATTTTAGTTATCAAAGGTTTCGTATGCTCGGTTTATATAATCATTCACACTTTTAAGCGAGTTTATATTGCTCGTTGGATATTTTTTCCTGCAGATATATTTCTATAAGAGAGTTTCATAAAATATTGACTTTGAAAGAAAAACACGTCTACCAATTAAATATGCAATGTAATACAATATTTAATCTAGTATATTTTAAAAGCCATAACGAAATTAATTACCAGTTCAACAACATTTTAAAACGCGAATTCCAATATTTGCAATTCATTAAACTGTTCGCAGTAAGCCCCCATATTTTCTGTAATATACGCAAAACGTTGAAAGCACATGGTGTTATTGGTAATTTTTTCATTTTTATTTCTGATAATAACTCACGAGGGTTTAACTTTGGAGGTATAACAATATTTCAATAGAATAAACATTAGTGCAATCGATAGCTCGCATCGGTATGGATTAGGTGATGATAGTCATTTATTTGCTGCATGAAATCTTCATTCATAATATATTCACGCATGAGTATTCATATCTGTAATGCGTTATCGATTCAACTGTATCGAAATTAAGTGATTAATATGACTTTTTGAAAATGTCATTAATATAATGAACTCGTGATTATTTGATAACCCGATGCCACCCCGCGGCCACAGAGCGGCATAGAAATGCAAACATCGCGTCCGGTACAGGCCGGTCATCTAGTATATATATAAGTGGCATCATTTCGAAATTATATATATTACATACATACATACATATATATATATATATATATATATATATATATAATATATATTTGAATAGTCTGAAATTTGATGTTGATATAATATATTCAATTTGAGTTTCGAAGTCGGGCGTTACATCAATAAAAATAGTATGAGAGTTTTTAGAAATTTATTTAAAAAGTAAGCATCTTAGTCTTCATTCAGTGGCAATCAATATAACTATAAAAATTAAAACTATATAATCAATATAGAATTTCATAGAAAAACAATAATAATAATAATAAAACATTTACAATTTGCTATCCTAATATAACATATGGAAACATTATTAATCCATGGTATGAGTATTTATTTTTCGGAGTTTAAGATAGATATGTCACGTATTTTCTTGAAGCGCGTTCTTAACATGTGTTCAAATTTTACGAGAAATTTAAAAAGCGATGGGATCTTGTTTTTTTTTTTAAGAAATTTTGTCACGCCATTCAGAAACCACGTGTTTGTTTCGTTCAGTGTCGTGTTGTCGAATCGTTTGTTTATGACCTTGTCGTTATCAATGGCAAAAACAACCTCTCAGCCAATCTTCTTTTAGTAACGTTCTCTTCAAAAATGTAAAATTTTTGGGTTGAAAAAATCTATATTATGATTTAAATTATTTATATGCTCGGTTAACATGATTTTGAATTGGGATTTTTTGAGTTATTTTTATGCTGATGAAGGCGCTCACTCAGGTTTTGGCTAGTTAACTTAATCTGTTATACTAAGTTCCTGAGGCGGTCAGAATTAAACTTAAATTTAATTTGTGTAAAAAATGGAACTAAGGATTGTATCGTAATTACACAAATTATTTGTGCTACATCAAGATTGCATTAAACAATATTAAACAAAAATATATTTTTCTGTAAGGGTACAAAAATATAGATTTTACCTCTCTATAGCTTCTAGCATTTGTGTATTTGCTAGGAAAACGAGTTGTTTACTATTGATATCATTTCTTTAATGTTTATGTAACGTTGCGCTCTTGATCCTTCCGTATTTAGATGTTTTTATTCAATGCGATCAATTTATTTCATAGAGATTATTTTTTCAAGAATTAACAGTACGTCGATAAATAAAATACATTTTGAAACAGTTGAGTCGATATCAATGGTTTTCCTTGCTATATTTGCATTAGTTCTGAGAGATATTTGCTAAATATTTCTGCTAAATAATATGCTTAAAACCGAAAACAAGCCTGAAGTACTAACTTTTTGGTGTTTTGGGTATATTTTTTTCGCTCAAATTACACCGTTACTCATAGAGTTTATTCATTATAAAGTTAAAAATCTGCCATATAAAATGTATGCATCTATAAGTATACAAGTTACACGACTTTAAAGTTTTAGAATAATAAAAAATGACGAGAAAAAGTTCACTATTTTTGACGTTTACCAGGCATCCAGGGGACAAAACCTAAATGTATATCAATATAAGTTACTGCATCTTAACAGTATCAAAATAAACTGAATACTGAATAGTACTACATTCCACTATTTCTCATATTATCCAATGCGTATATTTGCAACTTCTTAACTGGCTAGCTTTTAATATCGTTCTAAGCCCAGCAATAAAATTGCACTAGGGCATTAGTTCTGTTGGTAAGGCGACGTCGCCAATATGGGCTAAAACCATGGAATCTAGGAAATACCACCCCGTTCACATCAGGGCGATTTATTCTGGTAGTAAATCTGGACTGGTTCCGCACAGTAGAACGCTTTATTCTTTATGAAGAGCAATCGCCGCGCAAATGGCTTAAAGGGTTGCTCTACTGTCGAGGGGAAATGAATAAAAATCGCAGTGGCGCAATCATATTTGTTAAGAACACGACGTGACCATTGTGAGGAGACTTATGTCATTTGTTCCATAAGGGTTGGGTAAACTTGGAAATCTTCAGAAAACACTAAACATATGCCTAAATTAAGAAAAAGTTACTTCCTTTTCGATCTAAGATTCTTGACAATGTGAGGGTCACCAATTCAGAAAATTTATTGAATCATGAGAAATATTCGCATTAGTATACGTCAAGTGATATAATTTGATATTTATGTTTTGTTGTTAGTTTCCGTGGTAAGAACATGGACTAGTAATCAGTAATTCAGAGTTTGATACGCATGTTTATCAGCTTGATAACGAGCAGTATTGATATCAGATTTTTACTTGATCAGATTATAGATCTCAAATTTAATATAAAGAGCAAATAGCTCGGAGCATTGTGACTATGTCTGGAAATCTCTTCCTATTAGAAATTGATATAAAAATAATCTCATCAGAAAGAGAATTGTCCAAAAGTGGTTTGCAAAAGTTACTGTCTAGAAAAAACAGGTTAAGGAATACTAGAAAACAGGTTAAGAATAACACAGTTTAGCTCGTTGTTTTTATCTAAAAAGAAAAAGTTTGTTTCAATCATTACTAGTATTACATACTTTTCTGTTTTTTCTGAGGTTCAAAAATTATATAGGATTTAAATTTATAGTAGAATGCAACCATGATCTTCGTTCGAAATAAATCATCAAAGCTTAGCCTTATCGGATAATTTTTACATTTCACTCATTTCACTCATTTTTCTTTTTTATGTGTAAAACAATATATTTCACACGAAAATGTCATTGCGTGGGCATTCAAAGAGAGATTTTTAATTGCCTCGGCCGAATTGTGGAGGATTATAGAGGTTTCAGATAATGAATGTTGTTTGTGAAACTTCTGTTATGATTAAAATTCATTAAGCTTATTAATTTTTATAACTTTGATAAAACAATAAATTAATGATAAATTATTAATATTTATTAATATTTTATTAGTAGGTAGATAAATATCACGCTATAAAGCTGGTCTGCTTCAAATTTGTAGCTATTAGTTTTTCCGCATAAACTTATGAATAAAATTCTAATATGAATTAACCTCCACTCGTATTATGTTTGAACTGAATTGTCTAATAATTTTCTATATTTGAGCTTACCATTTCCAACCCTTGACTGATATAATTGCATCTTCTATTGTCTTTGTAAAATGGACGTTCCAAGTTCTATTAGTATTAATATCAGAACATATATAGTCTGCAGCTAAAACTAGCAGGATCAAACATGGGTAAACTGGTATTTACGGCGATTGTGTCGGCCAGGGTCTGGTGTAACATACAACATAATGCATTAAAAAAAGTTTTAAGTTTCTGATGTAATAGTTTTAGGATTGCGAAAGGATAAGAACTTTGTAGCGAATACATAATTCAAATTTATGAAGTTATCAACTTTTGAAACTATTTAAATTAGTCCCGTGGATCCTTTTACTCTATTCTTATGCTGTGAATTTATAAATTAATAAAAAAGATATATTTGTAGGTTATATCTTGACATTTCTTAGTTGACATGTTTGATATGCATGCGTAAACACTTGAACATGCACCTGAGTCGTCTGTGGCCACTATGAAAATTCGTCTGGTTGCGCATTCATTCAGTTGCACATGTATATAGTAATAGAAAATTAAGTGTATACTATTGATAAATTCCGCCGTCTTCTTGTGTTGTGCTAGGTTGCATAAATTAATCGCGGTAAGTGTTTGCCGGCGTAGCATATTTTCTTAAAAATAATAATCGCGTTTAATATGCGCTTCGCAAAGTTACGTTTAAAACGCTTAAACTTCTCTATGTAATTTATCGCTTCGATCCGGTTTGAACGTTATTGAGTAATATTATTAATGAGGGCTCATATATCAAAGTTATTGAAATCTCTCTTCGATATTCTACGTGCGGTATCCGTTCCGCTGTGATATTATTACGCCGAGCGCCTCTCTGCCCTCGCCTTGTTATTTATAGGTTGAAATGTTCCAAAATTCTTCACTATTTTATTATATGTATTTTATATATATTCGCAAACACGGCGCGAGATTTATGCCAAAATGAAAATTTGATTAATAGATGCACTATCTGCCATAGGTTATGATAAAAACCATATTAGGAAGAATGAGAAATCGATAGGAATAAAAGATGGAACAGAACTGGGAGAGGCATATATTAGCAAAAATGTGCATTTAATTTTAAAGATATGCTAGTATTGTTTTTCTATTTTATTATAATTTTATTATTTTTATTTTATTATAATTTTTATTATATTTTTCTATTTTACCCTAAGAACCAATAAATAGTTGAGTTTAGGGGTAGTGTACTCTGGGGTTCATGACCATCAGGTGACAATAATTATCAATAAGACGATAATATTGATTATCGTCACAATATATTTGAACTGTTACCAGAACTATGTATTTTATGAACTGTTTTGATGTTGTTCTTTAACCAAGTGGTTGATCTTTCTTTATCTGATAAAATTACTATTAGATTTTTTAATGGCGATATGACATCTAAAATTTTTAGTAAAAACTTTTTAATTCTATTCAGAGACAGTAATATAATCTGAAATCTATGATTGCAAGAACAAGTTCTCACAACAGAGGTACGGCGAAGCCATATATGCTTACCTTTCTTTTGCGACATCTGCTTTTAATTCATAAAATATATCTTTTATTTTATAAATACATCTGATACTTAAAGAAAATATTTTTAACTTTAGCGTCATGAATTATTATTGAACTTGGTATTAGTGGCATTCCGGCTTAAGACAAGTTGCATGAATTTCTCTATCACACAGAACTAATCGGCATAATTACCGATGTTTATCGAACGGTTCTTAAATGTTCCAAGACGGTTCAAATTTTTTCACGAAAACTAATTGAAACGAGTACGCTTCAAGACATTTTTGAGAAAAAATCGACGAAAGATCAAACCTAGGCTCACCCTCACAAACACACACATACAGGTCACACAGACTTTTTCCAATTTTGGTGTCGAAGAATTCAGAATGACTAGACACCTTGGGAAACATAAATTTAATACATAGTATATTCTGTCGAAAACATAAACTTCCTATCAGGAGTTAAGAAATGATAAAACCTATATACATAATTAATTTCTAAACTGCAAAAAGCTAATGAAGCATTTCTTCGATCATTGTGATAAATTGCGTTTTGTATAATTTATTGTGATTCTATCTTGTTATTGCGTTTTCAATTTATAGATACATATTTAATTAATGATTATACATATTGCTCATATTAAGCGTTATAATTGTAACACAAAATGTACAAAAATGCATTTAAAGTGGAATCATTTCTGTCTGAAAAAACATTATTATATATTACCATGTTGGTTATAATTTTTGTTGGTTTTTAAGGTTATATGCTACAGCCCTTTGGTAAAATAATACCACGTTAATGGCCACCTTTTGCCTCTAGTACAAAATTGGATTGTGCGATCCTTCGACTTTGGCCCATCATGTACTACTACAATTGCAAACCTTTTATGATCTAGCGAATTATAATAAACACAAATATGTAAACTATATTAGTACATCACATATTTCAATGTATTAAACAATAATTGAGTTATCATAAATCCTAAACAAATATAAAAGTAAATATTATAAATGTTTTACCCCGTTCTACCTACGTTTCCATTTCTGCAATATCTGACATAACTTATAGTTTAGGCCTTTTATATCTCCATTCATCATACGTTATGACTGTAATATATCAGTTATCCGTACAAAATGTTCAGTTTCGAGACTAACACGTTCTAAATCCGTTATATGTTAAGGTAAAAGGTAAGGCGCCATGTCTGGCAGTAAGGTAAGGCCCACTAACGCCGGAATCACATGGACAGACGTGAGGAAAAAGGCATAAGGGCGCGTCCGGCAGTCAAATTGAAAATTATTACGCACGTCTCGAGTCCACTGAATGGAGAGAAATTGCCGTTATAAATATATGTGCCCCGATACTAAGTCGAACGAAATCGTATAGAGATAGATGGAAATATCATGGAATATTTTTTGATGATAAAATATTACGGAAAAATATATTATTTGTATGTTTGGTATAACATTCATATGGCAATGTACACCAATGCTATATAATTAACAATGGCTCGTATCACCAATTCATTTATTACCATTTATTTATACTTTAGCTAAATTTTGTTTCTTAGTTCTCTAATTTAATTAACTTCCTGCAGAAAAAGTTACAATATTTTAATTATTGCAGAGAATTTTGATCCAATTTTAATATACACTGAAATACAAATTATTTTTGATAGTGAAAGGAGAAATAAGTCGATACTTATCAATTTAATTATCTTATTAATCTTTATTTTATTTCTTTAATTTATCTCTTGCATTATTGTGTCAAAGTTCCAATTTCTACTAAAGATACTAAAAGACAGGTTATTTTTAATAGCAAAAAGGGAAATCAGTCAATTAATTTGAATGTAATCTTGTATACAGTGGTTCCAAATATTGTCTGTTGAATTTAGTTTGCTGGGTATCCTAAATACAACGTCAGTTATTTTAGTTCCAATTGTCTACAAAAAAATGCTGAAAGATTGACTGTAGAACTTTTTTTTTGCTTAACTTCCCAAATAAGACGGCGGTTGTTTTTGATCCCGATTTTAGCTAAAAGTTACTGAAATACAAATATATCTGATTGTGAAGAGGCAAATAAGTTGATGCCTTTGAATTCAATTTATTTGGATTTTTTGTGCTAAATTTTCTAAACACCATTACAACACCAGGTATTTTTGTTAAAGTTTTCTGCTAAAAGGTGCAGAGGGACATTTTATTTTTAATTGTGGTTGAGGATATAAGCCAATTTATATGTATTTAACCGATTTGTATCATTTTTACTTCCAATATTACATTTTTTGCTATGTGTTTTATAAACTAGTGAGCAAACTGATAGGCTGGTCAATATCGGAATTAAATTAATAAAATTTTGTAAATACAATAAAATTACATAAACATAGTAATGATAATTACTCGAATTTAGTACTAGTGTAATAAATTTTATTATTTTAAATTTACCGTAAGTCGTTTAATGACCACAAATTTTATATCCATTAATTATTCAAAAACAATACAGTGCTCTGTTATTAAATTAATTATATTCTGTCAAATTATGCAACCGAAAGATACTTAAACGTAATTAGTCGTATATGTATGTATATATCCGTATATCGAATATGAAATATTTTCAATTCCCACAATTAATCATAATATATGAGTATGTGTGACCGCATTGCCGTAAATAATAAAACGCCATGTAATAATTGATTTCCACGCAATTAAAAGAGAAATTAGATAATGCTAATTAGATCCGCAATAAAATTAATTGCAGTTTTCGATCGCTTTTATGTTTTTGTCTACATGAATTAATTATTCGGCCGATCCATAATTATTAATTAATAACGGTGACGGGGTAATAAATATTTGTCAATCATTGTAATAAATTGTTGCATTTTTCCTAGTCAAGTTACAAGTATTTTTAAATAATTGACACATTATCGAATTTGATCTACATCGTTTATTTAATTTGTTCTGTCTGAATGCTACCTTATCACCACTCTAATTTATTGGTAATAAAATTCTGAAACTCTTTTTTGTTAAAAATGGTTAAACATAACTTAAGTTATCTTTTTTAGGGAGTCTGTAGATATGAATGTTTGAGACTTTGTAGAGAATTTGTTTAATGTTACGTAACAAAAATCCTTTATAATAACCTTTATTTTATTTGTTTTATCTTCATCTCTATATAAGATAAAACATATGTTCCACCATGATCTCAACATATTGGAATATCACATCCCATCATATGATATCAAACAACCCTTTCACGTTCAGAATAACGAGTGCGGCAAAAAATCGAAAAATTCGTGCGGATCGAACGCACAATACACGATTCTCTGTCATCATTGTATCTCGTTAATGAAAGCTAATCGCTATGTCATCGGTTCAACGAAATGTTCGACAATCCATCGAGAGGATGATTTTTTGTGATTTTTATATTACATTATATAACCAGACCATGCACGGCTGTGATTGAGTTTTTCACGATGACAACGCGTCCAGTAACCGCGTAACAGTTATCTATAAATGTTGATTGACGTTGTACGTGACATGGAAATTTTGTGAAAAGAAATGGTAAAAAATCATAAAAGGATATAAAAATATTTGGTACTTTTTTAGCATTTTGCATAAAAAGTTGGTCTTGCACACTGAGAGTTACACGACCATTTATAATTAATATAATGTAGTTCGTTCTACCTAGACAAAATAATTGCTCTGATCAGTAAATTGCTGTGTATTTTAAATAGCAGACCATAGAAATCAGGTTTAAAAGCCATAGATTAATTTTTAATCATTTCATCATAAATTTGTTACTATTCAAAACATTGTTTATAGCGTATTTTCTAAAATACACAAAAATTAAATATATTGCAATATAATCCGTGCCATCAAAGTAGAGAAGGTATTAGATGTATCTTTTAATTTTTTGTATTCTTATCTAGATGAAACCTAAGAAACTGTATCTAATTATTTTTAAGGCAAAAAATCTTTCTGAATATACTTTTTAAGCTTTTCGTTATGGCAATGCTTTCCGCAGGAGTGATACTGCTGTACGAAACAACAAACCGCCCAGTGCCACTATTGGAGGGACCAGGCGCAAAAATATATTTTGAAATTTATCAATAAAAATGTTTAAAAAAATTAGGATTACACTTCTAATGATCTAAAAAATTACAATATCAAAAGGTCGAAACACTGGATGTCGTCTATAGACGACACTCGTACATAAAAATAGTCATGTGGATGTCGCATATGTTGTTGATATGTTTTAATTTTCAATTTTTTATACAGAAATATACATAAATTGTATTCTCACATCTACAAAAACTTATTTAATATTAAATTATACGGTTTGCTATTTATATTTTCCTCATTTTTATTGATCGTTTAATTTGCTTATAAAATCAGCAATAATACTTGATATTTCAATGTTATATAAGTTTCATTTTGCATAATTTAAAATGCATTGACGAAGATAACGAAATCTATAAGCAACGCACACTACTGAAGCAGACAAATTTAAATAATAAATGAAATAATGAATAATTCAATTTGAATTATTAAGAGAAACGGAATTATTGCTGAGATATGCGAATATCGATCGTTTGGAATGAATGGTTTTGCTCGTGGACTACCGTGTGGATTTCTAATTCAAATTTTAATAGAAATTTTAGTTCGAGTGGGGTGAGTTATAGTAATCGAAAAAATTAAAATGAATTTTTTTGTATATTTTTACCGATCAAGACCTCCTGAAGACTTCAAAACCAGTTTCTGAACATGTTGGCATACCTTATTAGATAAATTGGATGAATGTGTCTATGTGTGTGTGTGTGTGTGTGTTTCTGGGTGTATTTGGATACACCCAGATTTTTTTTTTGCAAAGGCAGGTTCAAACATTTCAAAGATACAGAGCAACTTTGCAGAGAACGGAGCATCCGATTAGAATGTTTCGTGAATGATGTATTGATTAGTTTTTGGTCCAGACGTTTTGGAGATATGGAACGAGGAGATAAATATAGTTACAGTACGGGATGTTCCAGCAATTTTCCCTGAAGCACAATGCCATACACTACTAATTATTTTGTTAAAACAAGCAGAAAGTTTCTTGAATCATTCAAATCGGACGCTTAGTTCTCTTAAAAAGTGCCATTTTTTGCACATTTAGCTCTGTATCACCGAAACCGCTGGACTTGCCTTTGCCAAAAACTAATCACCACTTCTCCCCGTTTTTTGGATCATTCAAATCCTATGCTCCAATCACTCAAAAACTCGATTTCTATTTTCTGCACTTTTTGCTCCGTATCTCCGAAACGGCTGGACCTGCCTTAACAACTAATCAGCACATCTCCCTATCAATAGAATCGAATGTTTTTTGACGTCGAAACGAAAACGTTGACGAAAAATTGTATCCATACATATATATACACACACACACACACATCCATTTTTTCTGACGTATGCCTTCAAAACGTGAAGAAATCTTTAGAAACTTTCAAAACGTGAAGAAATGTAAAAATTTTCAATTTCGATTTTTGAACGATTACAATTACCTTACAGGAAGTTAAAAAGTGCATCGCGTTCTTTAATTAATTTCTCTATGATATTAAAGTAGAATAATTAACCTCATTTTAATTACTACTTCGTACAGTTTTACTCAAAATATCAGCGTCATTGCAAATAATATGAAATTATTGATCAGAAGTTCGTGCGCAAAATGAGAAACTATTGCACATTAGCGAAGGGGGTCTGTATTTCCCAGCGGCATTCTATATTGTTATTCAATGTAAACGTCGTGGCGGCCGCCCTGTCATCCGCGGCCCGGTTATTAATATTAATATCGGCACTAACTTCACCGTCGGCTCGGCAGACTCTCCCAACACCACTAAATTCACCTCGAGCTGCTTATACCTCTCTCTGAGGAGTATTAAAAAGCAACTCTATGAAAAATTGTCTCTAGTCCGTTTTAATCATTTTTAGTTTGATTTATAGTCTTGCTCATGAGACATGATAGGAGACTGTTAGATAAATAGACCACCGAAGGAATTGAGGAGAAGTGATGAATATATTTGTTCAACGCCAGTCTTTGCACTAGTCTAGCTTTCAATTAGTTTTTTTGTAGTCGAAATATGAAAACAAGTAAATTGCACAAATTCGTGCATTTATTCGTTTTTCCTATCCTTCTTTCTTTTTTTACAGGCTATACTTAGCTATTGTAAATGTTGTCTGCTTTGTAACTACTCTAAATTTTTCAATGAATTTATTTCACTAAACTATATTATTGACTATGAACAATGTACAGTTTCACAATACTTTAGTGAAAGTAATAAGAATATGCCCAAATTATAAATTTAATATATTAAAAGGTTATGCTAGAAGATTTAGTATTTAAAAAAACTTCGAAAGAGTTAATTTTTTTTTAAATTATCTAGCACAATTTTCTCACTTGTTTGATAACATACCTTTCCTATAGTTGAGATATATACGATTAAAATTTATTTCATAGATAAAAATAAATGGAAAATTATAGGAAATATTAAACAATAAATTCATTTTCAAGTAGTGATTTGCAGTGCTATGTAAAAAATTATCTTAGAGAAATCCTATATAATTTCACGAACTTTGGTTGACTACTTAAATAGAAATGTATTTAATAATCTTATCACAATTATTTTGATAATTAGAATAATTAAGCATTGTCGGTGGAAAGAAGTTTTTAAGTGACTTTTACTTAATTATGGGTACAAGTCATTTTTTGAATAAATTTTACATTGATAATGTAATATAATTTTCATTATAACTTTAGTTGTAATAATATACTTCATGAAATATTTGATATAAATTAGTATCCATTCTGATATGAGTGTCGACCACAGTATAGGGCCTGTACAACCAATTCGCCTATATCATAGGCGATTGGTTGTCGCCTATAGACGATATCCAATGTACCGATCCTTATTTTTAATTCTAATTATAGGTTGAATTAATGAGACTTCTAATTTGGTGTTTACATTTTTTGGGATGTATTTCTCTTATATATACGTTTTTATTGATGATGATTGGAAAATCTTAAATCATGTTGTTGTGTGTAATCCGTTCAATAACACTATTGGAAAACATGCTGGTCCGTACAGCAGTGTCTTTCCTGAATAAAACACTGCCATAGTGAGAGGGTTAATTAAACTATTTTACGCTAAATAATATTAATAATATGGGATAACTACAAACATCTCAAAAGTATTTTTCGAATTTCTCAAAGTGTCCTTAAGGGGGGCGATACATGTAACAAGGAAAAAAAAATCGATTTTTTTTTCATAAATCGTTACAATAACATCTCAAAAATATGCCTGTAAATATTCAAAACAAAATTATCATTATTTATACAATAAAAACTCATTTAAGTGCCACGCCTCAACTCGACGCTTGAGTGCTATTGTACTCTTATCTGTTTCTGTGTCAAAACTTTAAACGCGTTTTTCTCAAAACGACATTTTTGAATTTTGCGGGCGTGATAACTCAAAAAGTTCTCAACCGATTCCAATGAAATTTTGCACACATCTACTTTACAGTAATAGCTTCTAGTTAAACCTCAAAAATGTTTCAAAAATTAACCCTTTTACCAAAAAAACCATTGAAAAAAAGGTGAAAAATCGAACTTTTTTTTTCTAAGGTGTGCCAATTTACGATTTTGTGACTTTTTTATTTTTTTTTTGGTTTAACTAGAAGATACATGTTTTATGAACACGTACAAACTAATTTTTTTAAATTCAGATCACCGTACGAAAAGTGAGAACGCCCGCAAATTGATGGCGTTTTCCGAGAGGGTCTTGGCAGATTTATTTTTACGGCAGCCATTTAAAAAAAAAAAATTAAAAATAAATTTTTTTTGTGTATTTTAATATATAATAAATAACCCTAAAAAAGTTCAAAAAGATTCAATCATTCCTTCCCAGTTTAAAAAGTCCTCAAAAAATGGTAAAAATTAAGGCGATTACATGTATCGCCCCCCTTAACTTAGTTTACTCGCTTGTTATCAATTAAGTAAAATATAGCAAAAAAATAAATAAGAGTATAAAGAATATATAGAAAAAAGAGACTCATTTTGTATAGACCTGCAAATTCAAAACTAAGTATTTCACTGAATGTTCAAAAAAAACGGAGTAGCTAAAATTCTACGCACTTGGGCAGTCAGTCCGCCCGCGCAAACTTATTCCAACCATACCAGTACCACCGCTGCCACCAATTCGTGAGAGTGTGCACCGAACAGAAGACATAGATACCGAAATGTGTTATATTTGTTATGCATAATATGGAATTGTTATAACGAGTAACTTGTGCTATAACGCCGTTACTGCCGGATATGCATAAGTCACGCCCGCAAACTAGTTTCAGATATTTATGTTTAAATGAAACGCTGCCGCGCGCGCGTGTTCAGTCTCGCAGATATGGCGATGTTTATGAATTTTGTTTAGAAAATGTATGCGAATATAATATGAACGTGTGTTACAAGGCGCATATGTTTGTTCATATATTGCTTTAATAAATATTAAATACGGGATTATTCCGTATGTATGGCCGAGGTGCAAAACGGACCAGTAGTCGTTCGGTAAATAGATTAATTTTATGCCTCGACACAATTAGAGAACTACATATTAACCGAGGATGATAACTGTAGGGATTAACGTGCTTAAATCCAATACTTAAATTATTGCTAATTATTATTTTCTATGCTCTTATTATTGTGAACTTTTGATCTACAAATTTATATTTTATCTGCAAGTATATATTTCATATATACCTACTCTTTTAATAGACTAGTTTTTACGATTTTCGTTGCTCTTCTAATATCCCGAAATGGTTTAATGGCATATTCATATGCTATTTTGTTACTCATAAATCGCAAACGTGTGCATATGCAATCCTATTTGTAACATGTTATTTAATATGCGGTGGAATGCGAATCTAGAATTGATTTAATATGATTTATAGCAGTTTTATGGAGCTTCTGATTTAAAGTCGAATACTGAGAGGACATACATGAAAAATGGGTAAATATGAAATTGCAAGTTTATCAGTACAATACATCGATATCGTCCTTCTTCTTATGAAAGTTTTGATGGTAAATTTGTATTAGAACCCTACACGGCGCCAAGTTCCAGTGGAATACCAACCTCAATCATTCCAATAGCTATAAAACTATGATTAGCGACATGTCTTGACATCTTTATAGATTCTACTGACATTTAGCAATGTAATAATACAAATATTTACCAAAGGGCTTATTTTCATTTTTAAAAGTTTTTCTCATTTTCTGATAACCAGTTACAAACAACATACTTTTGTCACAAATTGAAGAAAAAATGAGTCTTGTAGAGTTAAAAATGAGAATTATTTTGGTTTAGCAAAAGTACAAATTACAGTATCTTCAATCTAGGCAGTCATCAATCACAATGAAGCTGTGATGATGAGATGAAAAATTATGAATAGTTTGCTCAAAATTTCCAAACGGCGTGTTAAATTCGTGTCGTCCTGGTGAGTGCAACCTAAGCACTCCGCCGGATCCGGTTTGTGAGAGAAAATTCATGAGCGTTTCACGTGTCACATCCGCTTGCCGTTAAGATGGCGCGTGCGATTACAGCGCGGCCAGGATTAACGGCGGCTTTACAGAGAACTATAATCTAGCCGAACCGAAATCGATAACGGGCGGAGAAATACAGAATTTGGCTAAATATTGATATTGATATAAATCTCTTTAACTTCTCGTAGGGTAATTTTTAGTAGTTGACCAAAAATGAAAAATGAAAATTTTTACATATCTTTACGTTTCAAAAGTTTCTGAACATTTTGACATCCCTTAGAAAAAAAATATGTACATATGTACGTATGTATGGATACAATTTTATGTCGACATTTTCGGAAGCATCGGTCTACCGGTTTAAATGATTCAAGAAACATTCGATTCCTATTGATAAGAGACGTTCTGTTTAGTTTTTGGCAAAGGTTGGTCTAGCGGTTTTGGTTGTACGAAGCAAAGGGTGCGGAAAATAGATCGTTTTTTATTTAGTCTAAAATACGAATAATGAAAGTTACAGTATTTATAATAATATATTTGAAAACTTTTAATATTTCTCGAATATTTCATGAAGGTACGCTAAGTTCCAGCAATTTTCCTTAAGGTACGATGCAATACACGACTAGTTATCTTTTTTTTAAGATTTTCTTACACCTATGATTTTATATGGTGATTTTGAAATGATATTTACAATTTCGGGCTGCACTCACCGTATACATGCATCAACAGATATACCCAGAGTGAGAAAGAGAGAGATGGAGTTAAAAGTGTGAGAAAAGAGTGTGAGAGAAGATAGAGTGAGAAAAGAGTGTGAGAGAAGTGTGAGAAAGAAGTGAGAAATAAGTGAGAAAGAAGTGAGGAAGAAGTGAGGAAGAAGTGAGAAAGAAGTGAGAAAGATGTGAGAAAGATGTGAGAAAGAGAAGAGAATGAGAGATAATTTGAAATAATTGATACAATTTTCATTAACATAAGACCCGATTATGAAGTTCTTCTCCATATCCGTATTTATATTTACTTAAAGAAATATGTTTAAAAAACATGAATATTTCTGAGAAAACAATTTTCAAGTATAGTGAAACTTCAAAACAGTACTTTTCATTCGAGTATGCATGTTAAGTATTAATATGCATTAAGCGTGTATTATTCTAATTTAGGATATTATACCAAATTAGAATATTCTACTGAAACTTTGTTGCTTCATTGCGTACGGGGTAGTGATCTTAAATTATTCATAATTTTACCTTACACACATGTCCGAAGTTCAGTATGAATTATTCATCAACATCTTTAGTGTATATGTTTATGTGAGAAATTAATCAAAACTAAACATTATTGGGCGGGGTTTTGCATGTGCAATTACCAAGTTTCGGTAATTCGGTAGATATCGACTTTCCAAGAAAATTGTAATAGATTCATAATAATAATATAATAGAAATAATTTTGTGTTAAGGTAGTAATAGATAATCTACTTCATATAAAGAACTGGTTCACATATGACAAAGTATGCGGTACCAAATAGTCCAGGTGCTAATTTTGAACAAGTTATTCAAAAGTTCTATATTTTGAACTTCAAAATTTTTACTTCGTACTTAATATTTAAAGAAGACGTGATTGTCCTCTGTCATTAGGCTCTATCTCTATACAATACACAACTATTTTTGTAGAGTTTGTTATTACTGGTAAACTTTCGACTTAAGCCTTTGCATACTGGTAATATTTCCGGTAATATACCCATTCAAAAATATTATGATCGTAATATTCGCTCTGCATACGTCAAATTTTCATCTGTGATGAGAGGAAAGAGCAAGTATATAATATAATTCCCAGAGCTGCTGTTGCTTTGCTATTAGTGGGCCTTGTACAAGCCATAAGACTCGAGCTCGTCGCACCTGTGACCCAGGGAGTAATTCACCTAAGAGCTTTTCTCCAAGTCTAAAACACATCCGATATGGGACCAAGGGTTCATTTTAGATGTCGCATGATGGACTGTGTATCTAGAGAGCGAATTATGCAGAAATATGCACCTACAGTTGAATTGAAATTTAGAGTAAATGTGTATCCTTCATATAGAGGGGACACAACTTCGTATTGTATCATACATGATAAGATACATAAGTCAAATATGGATCTAATGTATGAATCTACCAGATATTAATAAAATTAGTATTTATACTTACATCCTATCTCAAACACTACCTGTTACTCGTTACCAAGTAATTTTTAATTCTCTATAATTCCTTTAAGTAATTCTGGAAGTGAACAAGTAAATGCATTACGACAGTTTTGCACTTTAGTTTGAAGTGCCATTGTCGTATCCGATGCACTTTTACCCGATAAACTTGAAGCATCTTCCAGTCAAAAGAATCGAATGACAAAGAATTGAATTACTGGCAAACAATACACATGTCGACGTCGCTTTTGTTAGCTAAATGAATCTCGAAGTTCTGCCAGATTATCGGCACATTTGTCTTTATATCGAGACAGAGCGAACTTTTGATCGATTCAGGAACATTTTGTATTAGATTTATTCATAATGGAATGCTAAATGTGGAATAAATTAATTTGATTACAAGATTACATGTAGGGGAGACTGGGTATGGTTGCGCTACTCTTTTTTGATCAGCAATAATTTTGGTAATTCACCAGTTAGGTAGGAGAGAAGTGAATTAAATGGTAATTCGAACATTTGTCTACGTGGCACTACTGAAATTCTCTCATTAAATATGATGGGTTGGTCGTAAAATCAAACCATACAAGAATTGGGTGAATGGTACAACTATCCACATCCCCTGGACGGTTGTAACAGGGTAATAGAATGGTTTATAACGACTTTTATTGCTAAAAATATCTAACTTAATACAACATATTTACTTTAACAAAGCTTATCAATTAATAATATATACAAAATATGTTTTAAACAAGAAATTTTTGTTTTCTTGTATTAAATTTTTCTTTCCTTTTTTCTTCCGTATTTTGTTTTAGTTAGAGTTTTTTAGCCGTTTAGTATTTGTCCGAAGAGGATAAAAACATGTTACAACATATTATATATACATGTCACATAAAATAAAATAATCGTTGGTAATTAACTATTGATGTTCGAATTATCCCAAAATGTGCATATATAATCAACAGTTATTATTAAAAGAAATCGAACTCTTCAAAAGCTGTCTACTGACTCGATGTAAAAATGTAAACTTATTCGAACAAATGTACTTCATCTTTTCCTTCGGATTCTATTTAAAAATAAGTTAAGGTATTATAATGACTGTCACAACCACATACTGGTACAACCGTAACCGTACCCAGTCTCTCCCTTATACTTAAAATCTAAGAAATTTTTATATTATTATTGTAAATAAATTTTGATGGATTGGCCATAATTCTAGATTAGGATTTATTTAAGTCTACTTATTTAGGTCCACAGATTAGCGCAGACTTAATGCAATAATGGAAACTTGTTCGAACATACATACTTCATCTTTCTGCTTTTGGCCCTCTATCAAAATCAATTTAGGTGTTATGATGACTGTCACCAGTGGTGTTGTCGAGCCGGAACGCGTTCCGGCAAGAAAAAATATAAAAACATCGCTACATACAGAAAATGATTTAATAAGTAAATTTTATACGTTATTATTCAACTAATTTTTTATTAAATGTTATTATTGTAATAACATACATATATGTGCACAAAATGGGTTTTGTAACAATTTTTGTTTCTTTCCTTTTTGAACGGAACTGGAAAAACATGAAAACCGGTTTTAGAACCGGTTTTTAAATTTTAGCGTTCCGGCAAAAAAATATTAGCACAAAACCACTGGTTTTATCAAAGTCGCTTTTAATTTAGTAACAAATTGAGGTGTATGAACTTCTTATAGAAAAAATAATATTTATAAATTAAATCTTACATTCATTCGCATTTCTTATACGCTAACATCTACATCATAGGTTCCTATTCATGTATTTTTATAGCCTTACGTGTGCCTATACGTTGCTTCTATACTACACGCCTTACATCTGTACCATACGCTATATTTCATTATATACTCTCAAATCCCTATATTGTATACCGAATACACCTAACCTATATCTACTATATATCCTATTACCTATAATTTACCTTACACGCTACATTAACCCTACCGAGATTCGAACCCGGGTCCGCCGCGTGGCACGCGACGACCTTATCCACTACACCACCGTAACGCTACAATCAACCGTCTTTTTTCGCGTGTCGTCGCGCCACCTTAGTATTAATTACCTAATTAATTAGAAAATGACCCGCGGAAACAACAGTGCGTCCCATATTATATTATTAGTGGGAGTATCCGATAGGGTAGTGGTTAAGGTGCGCGACTTCCACGCGGAGGTCCCGGGTTCAATTCCCGGTATAGGCAATAGATAGGTAGAGATAATACATAGGGCGTAAGGTAAACCTATATAATATAGGTGAATATATAAATTAGACAGTAGTATTTATAAGAAGTAAAAGGTCTGTAGGTATATAATAAGTTAATGACGGTATAGGTATCTCACGGTATGATAATATAATATAATATAGTATGATAGGTAATAGGTTATCTATCATGTTATTAGGTTAAATCTTATAAAGTATTGTAATAAATCTTGAGTACTTTTATATCAAAATAAATACCTGTAGGTATTAATGAATACAAATAATACCAGAATAAATATGATAAATGTCATTGAAGAATATAAATTATGTACTCAATGATTCCCTCATACTTGTACAATTTAATGTATAGACTAGCTGTGTATAATAGAGTTAATTATATAAAAAGTCAATATATTAGATTTGTGAGTTCTTATCGAAATATATCAAATTTTTTGAACCGGTTTATGAACCAGATTTTAAATTTTAGCGTTCCGGCAAAAAAAATATTAGCACAACACCACTGACTGTCACTACCGTATCCTGGCACAACTGTACCCAGTTTCACTTCTTTACTCAAAGTATAAGAAATTACTATATTACTATTGTATATTAAAATTTTGCATTGCAATCTACGACCAATATTTTGCTGTAATTTTGCGCAATGTGCATTCTCAAGCTATTTTATGACTACGGGAAGAGATAAGGAAATACTTAAAGATCAGATAGCCATTACCTTGACAGTTGTCAGGTATGATAATTACAAAAAATGTAAGGTTATATAAATTTAAATTCAATTTAATGGGTATGAAATTTGAATGTCAAAGCAATCACGTCATTTTGCATCACAAAGGATATGAATGCTATAGCATTCACTTTAGACATCTGTTTAAATACCTTATAAAATAATGTCACCTGAATTTCGTCTCGGATTGAAAGGTGAATTGTTGAAAACGTTCATCATATCGTCGACTGGTGTCGAAGTGTGTATAGTGTGTCGAAGTGCAACATATTTTATTCCGATATCTATTTAAACTCGTCGATTTTGGCGTCGCGCACCGGGCGCTGAATAATATTCCAGTTGGAAAAGAGAGTCTATACTCTATAGTTCTAGTTTGAGTTGGAGTTGAATTTTCTGTAGGGATATCGTTTTGCAAACGGTGTTTGCTTAGTTTCGCGAGGTAAAGTTTCTCAAAGGACAAACGACGTGCAGCGTCGATTCTATTGAACTTCGATAGCAGACGGCAACGGCAACGGCTTGATCGTCTTCCGCTTTATTCTACTATTCTGTGCCGCCTTTTATTTTACCAATCTCTACGAGCTTTACAGACAGTTTCTCGTCTATTTTTATTCACAAATCGACAATAGCAGATACACACTATCGAAGTAGATGGATGCGATTGTTTTATCTGATTGTGAGACGTTGTTGTTGTTGTTATTATATCGACGATTAATGAAATTCACTATGGGAGAGACATTTTATCTGAATACAAACACATAAACACACGCATATAATGGGTATTAATGGGTAGTACTGCCTAGGGCTTTGGTGTCTTGAGTTGAGCATCAACTCGATTCAGGGAAGAATAGAGTCCACAGGAGTCTGTGAGCTTAACCATTACATCATTGACCACCCAACACGCTTATATATATATATATATATATATATATATATATCTAATTGTGTATATGTTGTTTTTTCTCTGAATAAAATAAGACAATTTAATTTAACATGAAATAAAACAAGACATTGACTTTGTCTTCCATGCATCGATTTACCTGCTTCCAGTGCATCTACTTTCTAAATTTGTTAAAATATATAGCAACTATAGTCACTAATTGATTCACAATTATGAATCCACAACAGACCATTTTAGCGTGTTTTGTGATAGTTCTAATTATGTACATTATATTTATAATTATGAATATATTTTATAATTCTTATTATCCAATTTGTCTACATACCGTGATGATGACTTAAAACATAAATCGAAACGTATTGAAAAATTTGATTTGTCTTTCACGATCTGATATTGCAATCCAAAAATGAAATCAATTATTCCAAATTGCTTTATGGTCTCATGTCATTAGACATTATTGTAGCTTATTTAATTTTGTACAAATTAACGTCTAAAAATCATTTTTGAGTTGTTTTATTTTCATTAAGATTATCAGTATTATTAATGCAATATTATCTTTTGTTACAGAAAAAATTCCATCTGGATTTCCTGTGATAACCTTAAGTCCTACAACAAGAGTAGTGGAAATTGGTCATAGTACTACACTTCAGTGCCAGGCAAAGGGTAGTCCAGCTCCAAGGTATGTTGATAAAAATTTATCAAAATTTATATATATATATATATATATATATATATATGTATATATATATAAATTTATAGATGTGTAAAGTGAAAAGTGAAAACGTAATATAACAATAAGTTGCATATAATTTTGATATAATTTCCACTTTTAAAAAGTATGTAGCTTTTGCAGGATCTGTTTATTAGCAGTTCTCTGTTATGTTGAATACTGCCCATATTTATTGTTGAGGCTTTTCAAAATAACAGAAATTAATCAAAAACAAATTATTATATAATAACCATCAGAACATACATAAATTCTAAAAAAGTTAATTCATTATATAATATTATTTCATTATATAATAAGAATTTACTGCTGATTTTTTGCGATATGATATATAGATAAATGCCTAAATAAAACTTGATAAGTAATATTATTATCAAATTTCGCGCGAATTGTTATTCATTTATCTGTGACGCCATATTAACCGATATCTAAGGTGAGATATGAAATCTAAATACTGTTTTTATCATACATTGAGTCATAGGCCACAGTTTTTATAAATTGAAACATTTTATATTTGGAAGATACATTTGATGAAATTTTGTGTATTGAACTTGTAATTATATATAAAAGAATAAGCACCTGTACCCATTCTATATATTCAATATGGAGAAACTAAAATTAGGCGGTACTATCATACTTGAATTTAGGTATAAATTCTTTGATAAAGACGAAGCTACATATTGGTTGAAAAATAAATCTAATTTGTCTAACCATTACCTGAAAAATATAACAGCCATTGATGTCTTCAGTTCGTGTACGACTATTCAATTCAATTCAACTGTAAATTGTTTTGATGCTATGCAGAACATTGATTGCCAAGAATTTGATTTTACCAGCTTGGGCGGATGTCTAGTGAAAAATGCTGTGATCAGAATTAATTTATGCAATAACTTGAACATGGAATTAACAGTGCTGAAGTTGCTTCAAATTTCAAAATTCGATGAAGATGAATTAGAAGAAAAATGCGCTGATAGTGTAATAGTTCTAAGAGTAGATCGTATTAAAATTCAAGATATTTGTACTGGAGATCTAGCTGTGTTATTATTTTGCAAGAATTACTCGGAGATCCACCATGTAATGGATAGTTTAGGGTACCCTCATACTGTTAGTGCTTATACTACTGTTGCTTATCCTACCATGAATGAAAAGGTTACGAATGATTTGTGGAAGAAACATAAGTATTTGTTGTTTTCAAAGAAAGATGAAGACAAAGGCACGGACAAGGACAAGGACAAAAAGAAGAAAGACAAAGATAAGGACAAAGATAAAAAAGACAAGAAAAAAGATAAAGATAAAGAAGACAAGAAGAAGGACAAAGATAAGACAAGAAAGAAAAAGAGAAAAAGACAAAGATAAGGAAAAAGAAAAACAAAAGATAAAGAAAAAAACGAAAAGGGAAGAGAAGAAAGACAAAGATAAAGAAGAGAAGAAGAAGAACAAAGATAAGGAAGAGAAGAAGGACAAAGATAAGGAAGAGAAGAAGAAGGACAAAGATAAGGAAGAGAAGAAGAAGGACAAAGATAAAGAAGAGAAGAAGAAGGACAAAGAGAAATAAAGGAAGAAAACAAATTTAAGGGGTTAAAATTAACGATAGAGATGAAAAGAACTAATACAAAGAAAAACGTGTTTATACTCAATAATTCAATTATATATCAAAATTACTGTACAATTGATATAATATATAAATGGAAAGAACTTTAAAAAAAAATGTCTTATTTTTTATATGTCTTCTCGTCCTCTCTTTCAGAAACTTTACAATAGTATTTTACATGTTTTTATATTATATTTTGATCTTCATTAATAATTTTACATACGATTTAGCATAATTTATAATTTTGAACTTGTACATTTCCTAACACAATTTATTTTTTAAATGATAGGATATACTGGATTCGAGATATGGTGCCTGTAGATATGTCAAATCCAAGGTATACGTTATTAGATGGTGGTGGCAATGCAGGTAAGTTGAAATGGATTTTTTCAAATTTCAATGTTATTTTATATGCATTTACTGATGAGATTTTTCTGTGTATTTTAAAATAACATTTTTGTCTGTTGATTATAAGATTTCAAACGCCATATACTACAAACTGTATTCTTAACAGAAAATTTATATGGGTGCAAAAACTCAAACATATTTTTTGTTTATGTTTATAAGGTTTTTAAATTTATTATATTGATGTTGAATATTTTTGCAATTTGAATAAAACAAGTTGAAATATTTTTACGATTACAGTTTTAACTTTGAGTAAGTATAATATTTGACTTTCAAATTATCTTAATTTCATCTTTTCATTGATATCATAATTAGTAAAAAACTATGAATTTAGTGTAGTTAAGAATATTATAATTGTAAACATTTTATATCTGAAATTATATAGTGCAATAAAAAATAATAAAATATATTTACATTACAATTTTTAGGTTCTTTGCAAATCGTAAGTAGTGAAGAAGAAGATCAAGGCAAATATGAATGCGTAGCTGAAAATTCTCTCGGTACAGAATATTCGAAGTCTATGACCTTATATGTTAAAGGTGAAAATTATTAATTGAAACAATAGTTATGTTTTATCTGTATATATGTTATCTAATATTATATATTTTTTACTTATTTCTTAGTGCGACGTGTCCCTCCTCAATTTTCTATACCTCCTCCTCCAATTACCGAAGTCATGATCGGCTCTGATTTGAACTTGACATGCGTCGCTGTTGGTTCACCAATGCCCAATGTCAAATGGCGAAAAGGTA
>NW_020537324.1:63162393-63207233 GCF_003426905.1 Ctenocephalides felis
TTTCTCATATCAAATTACTATTAAGTTTCTTCTGATGGTGATCTAATGTCTAAAATTTCTATGGCAAACAACTGGTTGATTCTATGTACTACTTCTTATTTAGACACAGGACTAGAATCTGAAACCTGTGGTGCAAGACCAAGTTCTTGCAACAGAGGTACAGCTAAGCCTCAATGTAGTATTGCCCATATTGAGAATAATTGCTTTGAATTTTGTGACCTCTGCCATTAATTCACAAAATATTGTACATTTTATTTTATAAATAATTCAGATAATTAAAGAACATATATTTCGAACTATATACTATCATAAATTATTATTATTATATTATCATAACTTGGTGTAATATAAGTGAAATTTGCCAAGATAAGTTGCATGAACATTTCATTTTTAACTAACAACTATTATTAATGATTATATTAATGATGTCTGTCAGACAGTTTTTAAAATCGGTTCAGATTTTATTTCGAAAACGTGGCCGAATTTATTTACATTTATCTGCTAATTCAAAAGAAACGGCTCGGGTGACCGTCTCATAAAAATAATCAAAGCGAGTACTTCTAGAATTTTATTAAATGGCTTTAAATTTTTTGAGATCGGTTAAGTCATTTTTGAGGAAGCGTCAAATTCCAGCTTACATTTACATACACACATTCACTCAGTTAGACACAGACTTTCCAATTTTGGTGCCAAACGATTCAGAATGACTTGAAACTTCGAGAAACGTAAATTTAGCACATTTCATGTTTTGTCGAAACATTAACTCCAGAAGTTAAAAAGTAGAAAACCTATATACATATTAATAATTATAATATTTTGGTCTTTGTCATCACAGTTTTCAATTAGCTGCGTTTTAGTTGAAATTATTGCCTATTTGTGATAGCTAGGTAATAAATCATTATTTACATCAATGTAATAAGTTGTATTCTGCAGAATTTATTATGATTATATCTTATTACTGCGTTTTCAATTTGTAGATATACATTTCATTGGTAATTATACACTTTGCTCATATTAAGCTTTATAATTGTAACACAAAATGTACAAAAATGCATTTAAAGTGGAATTATTTCTGTCTGAAAAAACATTATTATATATTACCATGTTGGTTATAATTTTTGTTGGTTTTCAAGACTATATACTACCGCCCTTTGGTAAAATAATACCATGTTAATGGCCACCTTTTGCCTCTAGTACAAAATTGGATTGTGCGATCCTTCGACTTTGGCCCATCATGTACTACTACAATTGCAAACCTTTTATGATCTAGCGAATTATAATAAACACAAATATGTAAACTGTATTAGTGCATCACATATTTCAATGTATTAAACAATAATTGAGTTATAATGAATCCTAAACAAATATAAAAGTAAATATTATAAATGTTTTACCTCGTTCTACCTACGTTCCCATTTCTCCAATATCTGACATAACTTATAGTTTAGGCCTTTTATATCTCCATTCATCATACGTTATGACTGTAATATATCAGTTATCCGTACAAAATGTTCAGTTTCGAGACTAACACGTTCTAAATCCGTTATATGTTAAGGTAAAAGGTAAGGCGCCATGTCTGGCAGTAAGGTAAGGCCCACTAACGCCGGAATCACATGGACAGACGTGAGGAAAAAGGCATAAGGGCGCGTCCGGCAGTCAAATTGAAAATTATTACGCACGTCTCGAGTCCACTGAATGGAGAGAAATTGCCGTTATAAATATATGTGCCCCGATGCTAAGCCGAACGAAATCGTATAGAGATAGATGGAAATATCACGGAATATTTTTTGATAATAAAATATTACGGAAAAAATATATTATTTGGATGTTTGGTATAAAATTCATATGGCAATGTACACTGATGGTTAATAATTAACAATGGCTCGTATCACCAATTAATTTATTACCATTTATTTATACTTTAGCTAAATTTTGTTTCGTAGTTCTCTAATTTTATTAACTTCCTGCAGAAAAAGTTACAATATTTTAATTATTGCAGAGAATTTTGTTCCAATTTTCTACTAATATACACTGAAATACAAATTATTTTTGATAGTGGAAGGAGAAATAAGTCGATACTTATCAATTTAATCTTGTGTACTGGTATCCATAAGTTGACTCTTGCATTATTGTGTCAAAGTTCCAATTTCTACTAAAGATTCTAAAAGACAGGTTATTTTTAATAGCAGAAAGGGAAATCAGTCAATTAATTTGAATGTAATCTTGTATACAGTGGTTCCAAATATTGTCTGTTGAATTTAGTTTGCTGAGTATCCTAAATACGACGTCAATTATTTTAGTTCCAATTGTCTACAAAAAAATGCTGAAAGATATATTATTTTTAATTGCAGAAAAAGAAATAAACTGATGCATTTGAATTTATTTATTAACCCTATGTACAGAGGTTCCATAGATTGATTGTTGATTTTTTTTTGCTAAACTTCCTAAATAAGACCACAGTTGTTTTTGATCCCTTTTTTTGCTAAAAGTTACTGAAAGACAAGTATATTTAATTGTGGAAAGGCAGATAAGTTGAGGCATTTGAATTTATTTGAACTTTTTTATGCTAAATTTCCTAAATACAACACCAGATATTTTCGTTAAAATTTTCTGCTAAAAGGTGTTGAGAAATGTCTTATTTTTTGTGGAAGAGGGTATAAGCCATTTTATTTGTATTTAACCGATTTTTATCATTTTTAGTTCCAATATTATATTATATTTTTCGCGATGTGATTTATAAACTATTGAGCAAAGTGATAGGCTGGCCAATTCGGAATTAAATTCATAAAATTTTGTAAATACAATAAAATTACATAAACATAGTAATGATAATTACTCGAATTTAGTACTAGTGTAATAAGTTTTATTATTTTAAATTTATCATAAGTCGTTTATTACCCCTAAAATTTATATCCATTAATTATTCAAAAACAATACAGTGCTCGGTTATTAAAATAATTATATTCTGTCAAATTATGCAACCGAAAGATACTTAAACGTAATTAGTCATATATGTATGTATATTCGTATATCGAATATGAAATATTTTCAATTCCCACAATTAATCATAATATAAGAGTATGTGTGACCGCATTGCCGTAAATAATAAAACGCCATGTAATAATTGATTTCCACGCAATTAAAAGAGAAATTAGATAATCCTAATTAGATCCGCAATAAAATTAATTGCAGTTTTCGATCGCTTTTATGTTTTTGTTTACATGAATTAATTATTCGGCCGATCCATAATTATTAATTAATAACGGTGACGGGGTAATATATATTTGTCAATCATTTTAATAAATTGTTGCGTTTTTCCTAGTCAAGTTACAAGTATTTTTAAATAATTGACACATTATCGAATTTGATCTACATCGTTTATTTAAACTGTTCTGTCTGAATGTTACCTTATCACCACTCTAATTTATTGGTAATAAAATTCTGAAACTCTTTTTTGTTAAAAATTGTTAAACATAACTTAAGTTTTCTTTTTTAAGGAGTCTGTAGATATGAATTTTTGAGACTTTGTAGAGAATTTGTTTAATGTTACGTAACAAAAATCCGTTATTATAACCTTTATTTTATTTGTTTTATCTTCATCTCTATATAAGATAAAACATATGTACCTCCATGGACTCACATATTTGAATATCACATCCCATCATATGATATCAAACAACCCTTTTACGTTCAGAATAACGAGTGCGGCAAAAAATCGAAAAATTCGTGCGGATCGAACGCACAATACACGATTCTCTGTCATCATTGTATCTCGTTAATGAAAGCTAATCGCTATGTCATCGGTTCAACGAAATGTTCGACAATCCATCGAGAGGATGATTTTTTGTGATTTTTATATTACATTATATAACCAGACCATGCACGGCTGTGATTGAGTTTTTTCACGATGACAACGCGTCCAGTAACCGCGTAACAGTTATCTATAAATGTTGATTGACGTTGTACGTGACATGGAAATTTTGTGAAAAGAAATGGTAAAAAGTCATAAAAAAGGATATAGAAATATTTGGTACTTTTTTAGCTTTTGCATTAAAAAGGTTGGTCTTGTACACTGAGAGTTTTTTGTCTATTTATAATTAATGCTCTACCTAGTCAAAATAATAGCTTTGATCAGTATATTGCTGTGTATTTCAGATAGCAGACCATAGAAATTAGATTTGAAAGTCGTAGATTAATTTCTAATCGTTTTAATACAGAATCATTACTATTTAAAACATTGGTTATAGCGTATTTCCTAAAAGTAGCACACAAATCAAATATATTACAATACAAACTGTGCCATCAAAGTAGAGAAGGTATTAGATTTTTTTTTAATTTTTTGTATTTTTATCTAGATGAAATCTAAGAAACTGTATCTAATTATTTTTAATGCAAAAAATTCTACTAAAAATAGTTTTTAATCCTTTCGTTATGACAGTGTTTTCCACAGGAGAGATACTGCTGTACGAAACAACAAACCGCCCAGTGCCACTATTGGAGGGACCAGGCGCAAAAATATATTTTGAAATTTATCAATAAAAATGTTTAAAAAAATTAGGATTACACTTCTAATGATCTAAAAAATTACAATATCTAAAGGTCGAAACACTGGATGTCGTCTATAGACGACACTCGTACATAAAAATAGTCATTTGGATGTCGCATATGTTGTTGATATGTTTTAATTTTCAATTTTTATTACAGAAATATACATAAATTGTATTCTCACATCTACAAAAACTGATTTAATATTAAATTATACGGTTTGCTATTTATATTTTCCTCGTTTTTATTGATCGTTCAATTTGCTTATAAAATCAGCAATAATACTTGATATTTCAATGTTATCTAAGTTTCATTCTGTATAATTTAAAATGCATTGACGAAGATAACGAAATCTATAAGCAACGCACACTACTGAAGCAGACAAATTTAAATAATAAATGAAATAATGAATAATTCAATTTGAATTATTAAGAGAAACGGAATTATTGCTGAGATATGCTAATATCGATCGCTTGGAATGAATGGTTTTGCTCGTGGACTACCGTGTGGATTTCTAATTCAAATTTTAATAGAAATTTTAGTTCGAGTGGGGTGAGTTATAGTAATCGAAAAAATTAAAATGAATTTTTTTGTATATTTTTACCGATCAAGACCTCCTGAAGACTTCAAAACCAGTTTCTGAACATGTTGGCATACCTTATTAGATAAATTGGATGAATGTGTCTATGTGTGTGTGTGTGTGTGTGTTTCTGGGTGTATTTGGATACACCCAGATTATTTTCTCGCAAAGGCAGGTTCAAACATTTCAAAGATACAGAGCAACTTTGCAGAGAACGGAGCATCCGATTAGAATGATTCGTGAATGATGTGTTGATTAGTTTTTGGTCCAGACGTTTTGGAGATATGGAACGAGGAGATAAATATAGTTACAGTACGGGATGTTCCAGCAATTTGCCCTAAAGCACAATGCCATACACTACTAATTATTTTGTTAAAACAAGCAGAAAGTTTCTTGAATCATTCAAATCGGACGCTTAGTTCTCTTAAAAAGTGCCATTTTTTGCACATTTAGCTCTGTATCACCGAAACCGCTGGACTTGCCTTTGCCAAAAACTAATTACCACTTCTCCCCGTTTTTTGGATCATTCAAATCCTATGCTCCAATCACTCAAAAACTCGATTTCTATTTTCTGCACTTTTTGCTCCGTATCTCCGAAACGGCTGGACCTGCCTTAACAACTAATCAGCACATCTCCCTATCAATAGAATCGAATGTTTTTTGACGTCGAAACGAAAACGTTGACGAAAAATTGTATCCATACATACATACACACACACACACATCCATTTTTTCTGACGTATGCCTTCAAAACGTGAAGAAATCTTTAGAAACTTTCAAAACGTGAAGAAATGTAAAAATTTTCAATTTCGATTTTTGAACGATTACAATTATCTTACAGAAAGTTAAAAAGTGCATCGCGTTCTTTAATTAATTTCTCTATGATATTAAAGTAGAATAATTAACCTCGTTTTAATTACTACTTCGTACAGTTTTACTCAAAATATCAGCGTCATTGCAAATAATATGAAATTATTGATCAGAAGTTCGTGCGCAAAATGAGAAACTATTGCACATTAGCGAAGGGGGTCTGTATTTCCCAGCGGCATTCTATATTGTTATTCAATGTAAACGTCGTGGCGGCCGCCCTGTCATCCGCGGCCCGGTTATTAATATTAATATCGGCACTAACTTCACCGTCGGCTCTGCAGACTCTCCCAACACCACTAAATTCACCTCGAGCTGCTTATACCTCTCTCTGAGGAGTATTAAAAAGCAACTCTATGAAAAATTGTCTCTAGTCCGTTTTAATCATTTTTAGTTTGATTTATAGTCTTGCTCATGAGACATGATAGGAGACTGTTAGATAAATAGACCACCGAAGGAATTGAGGAGAAGTGATGAATATATTTGTTCAACGCCAGCCTTTGCACTAGTCTAGCTTTTAATTAGTTTTTTTCTAGTCGAAATATGAAAACAAGTGAATTGCACAAATTCGTGCATTTATTCGTTTTTCCTATCCTTCTTTCTTTTTTTACAGGCTATACTTAGCTATTGTAAATGTTGTCTGCTTTGTAACTACTCTAAATATTTTGCAATGAATTTATTTCAATAAACTATATTATTGACTATAAACAATGTACAGTTTTACAATACTTTAGTGAAAGTAATAAGAATATGCGCAAATTATAAATTTAATATATTAAAATGTTATGCTAGAAGATTTAGTATTTAAAAAAACTTCGAAAGAGTTAATTTTTTTTTAAATTATCTAGCACAATTTTCTCACTTGTTTGATAACATACCTTTCCTATAGTTGAGAAATGGAAAATTATAGGAAATATTAAACAATAAATTCATTTTCAAGTAGTGATTTGCAGTGCTATGTAAAAAATGATCTTAGAGAAATCCTATATAATTTCACGAACTTTGGTTGACTACTTAAATAGAAATTTATTTATTAATCTTATCACAATTATTTTGATAATTAGAATAATTAAGCATTGTCAGTGGAAAGAAGTTTTCAAGTGACTTTTACTTAATTATGGGTACAAGTCATTTTTTGAATAAATTTTACATTGATAATGTAATATAATTTTCATTATAACTTTAGTTGTAATAATATACTTCATGAAATATTTGATATAAAATAGTAGCCATTCTGATATGAGTGTCGACCACAGTATAGGGCCTGTACAACCAATTCGCCTATACTATAGGCGATTGGTTGTCGCCTATAGACGATATCCAATGTACCGATCCTTATTTATAACTAATTATAGGTTGAATTAATGAGACTTCTAATTTGGTGTTTACATTTTTTGGGATGTATTTCTCTTATATATACGTTTTTATTGATGATGATTGAAAAATCTTAAATCATGTTGTTGTGTGTAATCCGTTCAATAACACTATTGGAAAACATGCTGGTCCGTACAGCAGTGTCTTTTCTGAATAAAACACTGCCATAGTGAGAGGGTTAATTAAACTATTTTACGCTAAATAATATTAATAATATGGGATAACTACAAACATCTCAAAAGTATTTTTCGAATTTCTCAAACTTAACTTAGTTTACTCGCTTGTTATCAATTAAGTAAAATATAGCAAAAAAATAAATAAGAGTATAAAGAATATATAGAAAAAAGAGACTCATTTTGTATAGACCCGCAAATTCAAAACTAAGTATTTCACTGAATGTTTAAAAAAACGGAGTTGCTAAAATTCTACGCACTTGGGCAGTCAGTCCGCCCGCGCAAACTTATTCCGACCATACCAGTACCACCGCTGCCACCAATTCGTGAGAGTGTGCACCGAACAGAAGACATAGATACCGAAATGTGTTATATTTGTTATGCATAATATGGAATTGTTATAACGAGTAACTTGTGCTATAACGCCGTTACTGCCGGATATGCATAAGTCACGCCCGCAAACTAGTTTCAGATATTTATGTTTAAATGAAACGCTGCCGCGCGCGCGTGTTCAGTCTCGCAGATATGGCGATGTTTATGAATTTTGTTTAGAAAATGTATGCGAATATAATATGAACGTGTGTTACAAGGCGCATATGTTTGTTCGTATATTGCTTTAATAAATATTAAATACGGAATTATTCCGTATGTATGGCCGAGGTGCAAAACGGACCAGTGGTAAATTGATACATTTTATGTCTCAACACAGTCAGAGAACTACATATTAACTAAGGATGATAACTGTAGGCATTAAACTGCCTAAATTTATCTAAATTATTGCTTATTATTTTCTATATTCTTATTATTGTGGAATTTTGATCTGCAAATTTATATTTCATCTGCAAGTATATATTTCATATATACCTACTCTTTTAATAGACTAGTTTTTACGATTTTCGTTGCTCTTCTAATATCCCGAAATGGTTTAATGGCATATTCATATGCTATTTTATTACTCATAAATCGCAAACGTGTGCATATGCAATCCTATTTGTAGCAGGTTATTTAATATGCGGTGAAATGCGAATCTAGAATTGATTTTATATGATTTATAGCAGTTTCATGTAGCTTCTGATTTAAAATCGAATACTGAGAGGACAAAATAAAAAAAAAAACGATTTATAAAATTGCAAGTTCATTAGGATAATGCATAGAGATCGTCCTTCTTCTTCGGAAAGTTTTGATAGTAAATTCGTATTAGAACCCTACAAGGGTTCCATATGTGGGAATACCAACCTCAATCGTTCCAATAGCTATAAAACTCTGATTAGCGACATGTTTTGATATCTTTATAGATTCTACTGACATTTGGCAATTTAATAATACAAATATTTACCAAAGGGTTTATGTTAATTTTTATAAGTTTTCCTCATTTTCTGATAACCAGTTACAAACAATATATTTTTGTCACAAATTGAAGAAAAAATGAGTATTGTAGGGTTAAAAATAAGAATTATTTTGGAATTAGCAAAAGTACAAACTACCGTATCTTCAATATAGGCAGTCATCAATCACAATGAAGTTGTGATGAAGAGATAAAAAATTATGAAATAGTTGCACAAAATTTCCAAACGACGTGTTAAATTCGTGTCGTCCTGGTGAGTGCAACCTAAGCACTCCGCCGGTTCCGGTTTGTGAGAGAAAATTCATGAGCGTTTCACGTGTCACATCCGCTTGCCGTTAAGATGGCGCGTGCGATTACAGCGCGGCCAGGATTAACGGCGGCTTTACAGAGAACTATAATCTAGCCGAACCGAAATCGATAACGGCAAGAGAAATACAGAATTTGGCTAAATATTGATATTGTAATAAATTTTTTTAACTTTGCGTAGGTCAAGTTATAATAATCGGCCAAAAATCGAAAATGAAAATTTTTACATTTTTACGTTTCAAAGATTTCGGAACACCTTTCTGAACAAAATGTATATAGGAATATGAGTATATATATATATATATATATATAGTATATATATATGTATATATGTATATATATAGTATGTATGTATGCATAGATACGTATAGACGTATAGATATGTTTTGGGAGCACCGGTCAACCAATTTCTATTGACAAAACTATTCCTATTGATAAGGAGACTTGCTGATTAGTTTTTGGTAAAGGTTGATTCAGCAGTTTCGGAGATACGAAGCAAAGAATGCAGAAATTTTCTTTTACATTGTTTATAAAATACGAATAATGAAGGTTAATAATATATTCGAAAACATTTAATATTCTTCGAATAATTCATTGCGGAACGGAAGTTCCAGTAATTTGCCTTAAGTAAGGCACGATGCCATACACCACTAGTTATTATTTTTTTTTTAAGATTTTTTTATTCATATGATTCTATGGTGGTTTTGTAATGATTTTTACAATTTCGAGCTGCACACATCGTATACATCCATCTACAGATATACCCAGAGTGAGAAATTGAATGATGGTGAGATAGGGGAGAGAGGTGAGAGAGAAGAGAGAGCAGTGTGAGAGAAGTGAGGGAGAAGTGAGAGGATAATTTGAATAATTGATATAATTTTTATTAACATAAAGCCCGACTATAAAGTACTTATTCATATCCGTATCTATATTTACTTAAAGAAATATATATTCAAAAAAATTTACACGCGATTGATGTAAAACTTATTTGCTACTGTACAAGATGCAATTTAAGTAAAAATAAATACTTTATATAACCATTTTTTTGAATAATATTTATTAATAATATTGTAACACTCATGATGCGCACATTTATTAGTGTCAACCATTATACACATTTATATAATGGTAAATTATAAATTATATATTTGTAATAGCATTAAAAATATGTATAATATTTAAAAACAATAATGTCATTAAGGTCATTTCAAATTCAAATATGACATAATCGGTTTGCCTTTGTAATTAGCATTTAGAAATGAATCTTCATTCATGAAGTAATTGCTGATTAATAAATTCTATAATAATCGTTCACACAGCGGATTATGTTAAACAACGCCTAAACAAAAATTGTTTTTGCAACTTCACTCATTATGCAAATAATCATTGTGTTTGAAAAACTTCATGTAATTAAAATTGACATACATTCATTGACTGATGATATTTTTTTTACTTTTTCGCTGGCGATATAATCTCATTCTTTGAATAGCTGTAATATCTGTTTTGCCTTAAAAATATTTTCCATTTCAATAACTTCAAAGATTTATAGAAGCTACGAATAATATAGAAATTATTTCAATAAACTTATGTTTCATACACGGCGCAAATGCTGCATTTGTTTTATTATTTTCATTATAATTATTTACAGGGGACAGGGTAAAATATTCTTCTGATTCAGGCATTTTTCATTAAATCAAGATTTGTACTATGATGTAACTTTAAAATGTTCATCTATGCCGATTTTCTTGTTGATATATGTACCCATACAACGACAGATCTCTATTCACATACGCGACGACTAATCACAATCAACCAGTATATAAATAATATCATCGAGAGCGAATGACGAATTATTGGCACTCGACTCTTATCTTATCCTATCTGCTGTAACGCAATTCCGTTGCATTTGTACGAATTTACACCCTAGTCGCGCCTAAAGAAGTTTTACTTCAAAATATGAAATTTTCTAGGAAAGCAATTTTCAAGTACTTATTAGTAAAACTTTAAAGCTATACTTTTAACACTGTACTTTTCATTCAAGTATGCATGTTGAGTATTAATATGTATTAAGCGTGTATTATTCTAATTTAGGATACTATACCAAATTAGAATATTCTACTGAAACTTTGTTGCTTCATTGCGTACGGGGTAGTGATCTTAAATTATTCATAATTTTACCTTACACACATGTCCCAAGTTCAATATGAATTATTCATCAACATCTTTAGTGTATACGTTTATGTGAGAAATTAATCAAAACTAAACATTATTGGGCGGGGTTTTGCATGTGCAATTACCAAGTTTCGGCAATTCGGTAGATATCGACATTCCAAGAAAATTGCACCAGAATTATAATAATATTGTGATAGAAATAATTTCGTGTAAGGTAGTAATAGATGAACTACTTTATATAAGGAACTCGTTCACACATGACAAAGTATGCGGTACCAAACAGTCCAGGTACTAATTTTGAACAAGTTTTTCAAAAGTTCTATAATATGAACTTCAGAATTTATACTTCATACTGAATATTTAAAGATGCGATTGGCCTCTGTCATTAGCCTCTATACAATACACAACTATTTTTGTAGAGTTTGTTATTACTGGTAAACTTTCGACTCATGTCCTGGCATACTGGTAATGTTTCCGGTAATATACCCATTCAAAAATATTATGATCGTAATATTCGCTCTGCATGCGTCAAATTTTCATCTGTGATGAGAGGAAAGAGCAAGTATATAATATAATTCCCAGAGCTGCTGTTGCTTTGCTATTAGTGGGCCTTGTACAAGCCATAAGACTCGAGCTCGTCGCACCTGTGACCCAGGGAGTAATTCACCTAAGAGCTTTTCTCCAAGTCGAAAACACATCCGATATGGGACCAAGGGTTCATTTTAGATGTCGCATGATGGACTGTGTATCTAGAGAGCGAATTATGCAGAAATATGCACCTACAGTTGAATTGAAATTTAGAGTAAATGTGTATCCTTCATGTAGAGAGGGGACACATCTTCGTATTGTACCATACATGATAAAATGTATAAGTCCCATATAGATCAAATTCTCTAATTTATCTATCTACCAGATATTAATGAAATTAGCATTTATAAATACATCCAATCTCAAACACTACCTGTTACTCGCTACCAAATAGTTTTTAATTCTCTATAATTCCTCTAAGTATTTCTGGAAGTGTACAAGTAAATGCATTACGACAGTTTTGCACTTTAGTTTGAAGTGCCATTGTCGTATCCGATGCACTTTTACCCGATAAACTTGAAGCATCTTCCAGTCAAAAGAATCGAATGACAAAGAATTGAATTACTGGCAAACAATACACATGTCGACGTCGCTTTTGTTAGCTAAATGAATCTCGAAGTTCTGCCAGATTATCGGCACATTTGTCTTTACATCTAGACAGAGCGAACTTTTGATCGATTCAGGAACATTCTGTATTAGATTTATTCATAATGGAACGCTAAATGTGGGATAAATTAATTTGATTGCAAGATAAAATGTAGTGGAGGAGACTGAGTACGGTTATGCAACTTTTTTTGATCAGCAACAATTTTGTTTATATATTAGCTAGGAAAAAAGTGAATTAAATGCTAATTAGCACATTTGCCTACGTGGAAAAACTGAAATTCTCTTATTAAATATGATGGATTAGTCGTAAAATCAGACCATACAAGAATTGGATGACTGGTACAACTTTTACTTTTATTGCCAAAAATATCAAACATAATACAACAATCACTTTAACAAAGCTTAAATATCAACAATTTATAACAAAATATATATATTTTTTAAACAAAAAATCTTTGTGAAATATTTTGTTTTCTTGTATGGAATTTTCCTTTCCCTTTTTCTTTCGTATTTTGTCTTAGTTAAGTTAGATTTTTCTTAATCCACCCGAAAAGACAAGAGATACATGTCACAAATCATACATCTCACATAAAACAAAACTAATTGCTTGTAACTTACACCAAAATAACAAAGTGTCTATCTATGTATATAATTAACAGTTATTATTCAAAGAAATTGAACTCTTCAAAAGCAATGCAGTCTACTGACTCGATGCAATAATGTAAACTTGTTTGAACAAATGTACTTCATCTTTTCCTTCGGTCTCTATCTCAAAATCAGTTTAGGTGGTTGACGACTGTCACTACCGTATCCTGGCACAACCGTACACAGTCTCTCCCTTCTACTTAAAATCAAAGAATTTTGTATATTATCAAAATTTTGATCGACCATAATTGTAAATTTGATTTAATTAAGTCTACTTAGTTAGGTCTACAGGTGGGAGGCGATGACTTTGGCCTTTGGCCCTCTCTCAATAACAATTCAGATGTTATGACTACTGTTACTACCGTATTCTGGCACAACCATACCCAGTTACACACCTATACCTAAAGTATAAGAAATTACTATATTACTAGTGTATATCAAAATTTCGATCGATTGACGAACATTCTATATTTATTGTGGTCAGATTAAGGTCATGTCTTCTATTTTGTGCAATGTAAGAGATAATATATCTACGAAAATACCTAAAGAATTAGTTAGTCATTACTTTGCCAGATATTATAATTACAAAAACTTAAGATTATATGAATTTAAATTTAATGTAATGGGCTTTGAAATTTGAATGCTATAGCATACATATCATTCTGCATTACAAGGGAAATGAATGCTATAGCATTCACGTACCCGAACGTGTTAGACATATGTTAAAATACCTTATAAAATAATGTCACCTGAAATTCGTCTCGGATTGAAAGATGAATTGTTGAAAACGTTCATCATATCGTCGACTGGTGTCGAAGTGTGTACAGTGTGTCGAAGTGCAACATATTTTATTCCGATATCTATTTAAACTCGTCGATTTTGGCGTCGCGCACCGGGCGCTGAATAATATTCCAGTTGGAAAAGAGAGTCTATACTCTATAGTTCTAGTTTGAGTTGGAGTTGAATTTTCTGTAGGGATATCGTTTTGCAAACGGTGTTTGCTTAGTTTCGCGAGGTAAAGTTTCTCAAAGGACAAACGACGTGCAGCGTCGATTCTATTGAACTTCGATAGCAGACGGCAACGGCAACGGCTTGATCGTCTTCCGCTTTATTCTACTATTCTGTGCCGCCTTTTATTTTACCAATCTCTACGAGCTTTACAGACAGTTTCTCGTCTATTTTTATTCACAAATCGACAATAGCAGATACACACTATCGGAGTAGATAGATGCGATTGTTTTATCTGATTTTGAGACGTTGTTGTTGTTGTTATTATATCGACGATTAATGAAATTCACTATGGGAGAGACATTTTATATGAATACAAACACATGTACACACGTATATATGATGGGTACTAATGGGTAGTACTGCCTAGGGCTTTTGGTGACCTGAGTTGAGCATCAACTCGATTCAGGGAAGAATAGAGTCCACAGGAGTCTGTGAGCTTAACCATTACACCATTGACCACCCAACACGTTTATATATATATATATATATATATATATATATATGTATATATCTAATTATGTATATGTTGTTTTTTCTTTGAATAAAATAAGACAATTTAATTTAACATGAAATAAAACAAGACATTGACTTTGTCTCCCATGCATCGAAATACCTGCTTCCAGCGCATCTACTTTCTAAATTTGTTAAAATATATAGCAACTATAGTCACTAATTGATTCACAATTATGAATCCACAACAGACCATTTTAGCGTGTTTTGTGCTAGTTCTAATTGTGTACATTATATTTATAATTATGAATATATTTTATAATTCTTATTATCCAATTTGTCCACATACCGTGATGATGTCTTAAAACATAAATCTAAACGTATTGAAAAATTTGATTTGTCTTTCACAAGAGTATTCCAAATTGCTTTATGGTCTCATGTCATTAGACATTATTGTAGCTTATTTAATTATGTACAAATTAACGTCTAAAAATCATTAACAACTTTTTGAGTTGTTTTATTCTCATTGAGATCAACAGTTTTATTAATGTAATATTCTCTTGTTACAGAAAAAATTCCATCTGGATTTCCTGTGATAACCTTAAGTCCTACAACAAGAGTAGTGGAAATTGGTCATAGTACTACACTTCAGTGCCAGGCAAAGGGTAGTCCAGCTCCAAGGTATGTTAATAAAAATTTATCAAAATTATATATATATATATATATATATATATATATATATAAAATTTATAGATGTGTAAAGTGAAAAGTGAAAACGTAATATAACAATAAGTTGCATATAATTTTGATATAATTTCCACTTTTAAAAAGTATGTAGCTTTTGCAGGATCTGTTTATTAGCAGTTCTCTGTTATGTTGAATACTGCCCATATTTATTGTTGAGGCTTTTCAAAATAACAGAAATTAATCAAAAACAAATTATTATTATTAATAACCATCAGAACATACATAAATTCTATAAAAAGTTAATTCATTATATAATATTATTTCATTATATAATAAGAATTTACTGCTGATTTTTTGCGATATGATATATAGATAAATGCCTAAATAAAACTTGATAAGTAATATTATTATCAAATTTCGCGCGAATTGTTATTCATTTATCTGTGACGCCATATTAACCGATATCTAAGGTGAGATATGAAATCTAAATACTGTTTTTATCATACATTGAGTCATAGGCCACAGTTTTTATAAATTTGAAACATATTGTGTTTTCGAGATGTATTTGGTGAACTGAACGTGGAATTATATATAAAAGAATAAGCACCGGTACTCATCTTTTCTATACGATATGGAGAAACTAAAATTAGGCGGTACCATCATACTTGAATTTAGGTATAAATTCTTTGATAAAGAAGAAGCTACATATTGGTTGAAAAATAAATCTAATTTGACTGACCATTACCTGAAAAATATAACAGCCATTGATGTCTTCGGTTCGTGTACGACTGTTCAATTCAATTCAACTGTAAATAGTTTTGATGCTATGCAGAATATTGATTGCCAGGACTTTGATTTCACCAGCTTGGGCGGATGTCTAGTGAAAAATGCTATCATTAGAATTAATTTATGCAATAACTTGGATATGGAATTGACAGTGCTGAAGCTACTTCAAACTTCAAAGTTCGATGAAGTTGAATTTGAAGAAAAATGCGCTGATAGTGTAATAGTTCTAAGAGTAGATCGCCTTAAAGTTCAAGATATTTGTACAGGAGATCTAGCTGTGTTATTATTTTGCAAGAATTACTCGGAGATCCACCATGTGATGGATAGTTTAGGGTACCCTCATACTGTTAGTGCTTATACTACTGTTGCTTATCCTACCATGAATGAAAAGGTTACAAATGATTTGTGGAAGAAACATAAATATTTGTTTGTTTCAAAGAAAGATGAAGACAAGGACACGTATAAAAAGGACAAGGACAAAGATAAGAAAAAGAAAGACAAAGATAAGGACAAGAAGGAGGACAAAGATAAAAAAGACCAGAAAAAGGATAAAGATAAGGAAGACGAGAAGGATAAAGATAAGGACGACAAGAAAAAAGACAAAGATCAGGAAGAGAAAAAAAAAGACAAAGATAAGGAAGACAAGAAGAAGGATAAAGATAAGGAAGAGAAGAAGAAGAACAAAGATAAGGAAGAGAAGAAGAAGGACAAAGATAAGGAAGAGAAGAAGAAGGACAAAGATAAATAAAGGAAGAAGAAAGGCAAACTCAAGGGGATAAAGACGAATGATAAACATTAAAAAAAAACTAATATAGTAAAAAAATTGTGCATACTCAATAATTAAATTATATATCAAAATTGCTGTACAATTGAAATTATATAATATATAAATGAAAAGAACTTTCATAAAAAATATCTTATTTTTTATGTCTTCTCATCCTGTCTTTCAGAAACTTTGGCGAGAAATGTTTCAATAATGCTTTCACATATTTTCATATCATATTTTAAACTTCGTAAATAATTATACATAGCACTTAGCGTAATTTATAATTTTCAACTTGTATATTTCCTAACATGATTTATTTTTTAAATGATAGGATATACTGGATTCGAGATATGGTGCCTGTAGATATGTCAAATCCAAGGTATACGTTATTAGATGGTGGTGGCAATGCAGGTAAGTTTTAATTGACATTTTTTCAATATTATTTTATAAGCATTTACTTAATAAATTAAACTTATTTGTATGATGGGATTTATCAGTGTATTTTAAAATAATGTTTTTTATTCACTGTTGATTATTATATGTTAAAAATCATGTACTACATTCTGTATTTTTAAAAGAAAATTTATATATTTGCAAAAACTCAAACAAATTTTTAAGATTTTTAATTTTTTTATATTGATATTAAATATTTTTGCAATTTAAATAAAACAAGTTGAACTATTTTTACAATTACAGTTTTTACTGTGAGTAGATAACTATGCAATTTAAATTTGAAATTGTTTTAATTACATCTATTAAAAAATATGAATTTAGCGTAAGAATATTGTAATCTTAAACATTTTTTAACTAAAACTATTTATTGCAATATAAAATAATAAAATATGTTTATACATTTTTTAGGTTCTTTGCAAATCGTAAGTAGTGAAGAAGAAGATCAAGGCAAATATGAATGCGTAGCTGAAAATTCTCTTGGTACAGAATATTCGAAGTCTATGACCTTATACGTTAAAGGTGAAAATTATTAATTGAAATAATCGTTGTATTTTATATGTGTATATGTTATCTAATATTATATATTTTTCACAAACATTTTAGTACGACGTGTCCCCCCTCAATTTTCTATACCTCCTCCTCCAATTACCGAAGTCATGATCGGCTCTGATTTGAACTTGACATGTGTTGCTGTTGGTTCACCAATGCCCAATGTCAAATGGCGGAAAGGTAAGAATTTTTAAATTTAACATTGAATATAAAAACATTTATTTTCGTAATATATAAAATAATATAGATTTTATAATTAATATGTAGCCTCGGTTCAACCTAATCTAATTACAAGTTGCTCTTGGAAAAACATATTGAAATATATTTAAATTATTCATGTTACAAAGCTCTGCTTTTTTTAATTCTACTTTACTCAAAACAAGCCAAAAATCCCTTGGCTTAAAGACAAGTTTGTGTATAAATGATATTTCTAAATTAAGTACTTTGCGTCCATCTATTGATGCATCTAATATCCACGTATTATCACATAAAGTTTTATGTGGAACCATTCGGATTTAAGATTATGAAAATTAGAACTAAAGACTAATTTTTAAATTTTTGCCTTAGAACAATCTACTCGTATATCTCAAATTTAAAATTGACTACACAAACATATACATATATTTATATTTATATTTATATTTATTTATTTTATTTATTATATATTAGGGTGGTCCTTAATATAGATATCTTCGAATTTCTTTTGAAACTTGTTTGTTTATAGTGAACAACACTTAGCTGATGTTGTCTCATTCTTCTCTACAAAATATTTACAAATCTAAGACTCTACCATCTAATCTTATATATAAAAATGGAGCTCTCGATAAAATGATCCGCTAAAACTCGAAAACGGCTAAACCGATTTGGCCAGTCTTAGTCTTGAAAAATTCGTGCCGATCCAGAGATGGAAAGGTGAGATATTATTTCAAAATCGCGTAGAAACTTTACATTTTTAGTTTGAAATTTTTTGTAGAAGCGTAATTTAAATAAAACAATGGACGGTGGCTAATACGTGAAATGTCAAACGGTTTTGACAGATGATGTTCAATTACGTTTAATAGGATGTTTTACGTGAATATAATTTAATTATGATTAATTAATTGTAATAAGTAGTTTTGTTTATAGTTTTATTTATACAGAAAACGTTATTAAACGGGCCGCAAGTATAACTTGAAACTCAAAATATCAACTTTTTTGAACTGTAAATATGAAAATGCATTTTTTGTTGTTGCAGCACTTTTTTTTGCAAATCATATTTTTCTCAAACACTGTGCTTTGAAAGATTTCATTTGTATAATTATTTACGCATTGGTATTTATAAAACATTTTCTAGGTTTTATTATTTTTTATATATGTTATTTAAATTCACACATTCATTAAACCTAAATTTGGTATCGATCAAAGGGACATTTTGTCGAATAATATTTTTCCAGTTATAATTTCCCAGAATTTATCGAAAAATAGATAGTAATATATGAAGTTATGGGGTTAAAAAGGTAAACTACCGATGTGTCAAAAACCAGTAAAGTATAGTTATAGTTATACACAAAATCCAGAATCCAAACAGAATCTGAAAAAGTTGGAACGTAATCAATAAGTCGAAAGACCAAAGACTTAGATTGGATTATATCATGTTTTCTATAGAAAGTATATAAAACTTCCAGTTTGATTGCATTGACAAAATATAGACAAACTAATAGGGTTTATAATACCACATCGTATATAGCATTCAAACAACACATCCTTATACACTTAAAGTATTAATATTTTTGATGCTCTAGAAATTGTTTAGAATATGCCTTACTTAGCAAAACATCATTTGCTGGGTCAGCTAGTATACACACACATATATATATATATATATATATGTATATATGTATGCATGTATCTATTACATACCATGTCTATGTTCAATTCCCATGTGACCAAAATGCCTCCGAGGTCACAAATCACAATGATCACCATAACTATAACTATAACTGCGAGGCAGTATCAGACATGCACGAAATCTTGATAAAAACAAGACTAATTAAGGACCTCGTCGGCTATAATTAATATCGTGTATCTGACGTGTACGAAATAATTTCCGCGATTTGCAGGCGCAGCACAAGATATAACTCCGGAGGATAAGTTGCCAGTGGGTAGAAATGTTCTCGAATTAACCAACATCCAGGAAAGCGCAAACTATACGTGCATCGCCGCGAGCGCACTAGGAATCATAGAGGCCACAGCTAATGTCAAAGTTCAATGTGAGTAATGGAAAACATCTTCCAAAGACTTGTTACTTATAGAAAACTCTACTAGGCTATAGTGTCGATGAACTTGATACAGAATTCTATTCTTGAGATATAAGGGAAAATGAAACTTTGCTTGTTAATATGTATTCAGTGCTAAACTCCTGATGCAACTTCAGGAGCATGCATGCCTTTTAAAAATATAATGATGCTTTTATAATAATAAAACCTATATTCTTTTATAAAATGTACTAAAATTTTTTCACATTTTTGTTTGCATGAATTTTGTATAAACATTTTAAATTACATATTTATGATATAACGGTCTATCTATATTCTACAAATATTTCTACATACCTTACATTCCTTACATATTTTCATATAGTCATGAATCAAACTTCAACACTTACACTGCCTTAAAAATTGATTAAATAGGCATTATTTATTACGCTAATAACCCTTTCCACTCGCGAATTCCGAGATTTGTATAAATTTTTGCATAGGTCGAAGGTTCGTTTCTAAATGCTAATTACAATGACAAACCGATCATGTCATATTGGAAGTATGGCTATAACTACATTGTTTCTAAATATTATACATAGTTTTAATGTTATTATAGATATATAATTTATAATTTATCATTATATAAATGTGTATATTGGTTGACACCATTAAATGTGTGCATCACAAGTCGAAAGGATTGATTTCAAATTAAACTTCATTTTGTATATATTATTTTTGTTTAATTCTTACATTTGTGCGATACAAGTATTATTAGTAATATTATATTATTATATAAGGACTTGTGATTGTTAAAGTGTGCTTTACTAAAGAAATTTTTATGAATTTAATTTCCAAAAGTTTTAAATTAATGGGCATATAATTAGTATTAATCGTGATTGGATTCACTTAGTTAACATTATTTGTTTGCAATCAAGAGAAAAATGTATAACTATAATTTTAAAATCGAAAGATGCATAAATAAAACAAATTTCAATAGTTTTAAAAACAATTTTATACTTCATAAAATAACTTAATAATTTTTCATTTCAGATTTCCGTTTTTTTGCCCCAAGCATCGTAGAAAGTTTTTACAAATGATTATTTTGAAAACAATTTAAAATTTGTTTTAATACTGATAATTTCAAATTGTTTTATGTTTTATTTATTTTGGTATCTATAAGACACATAAGTTGTTTTAGATTAATTTAATTTAAAAGTTAGATTTTTTTCATTTGCCATAAATACAAACTATTAACGTTGCATGGAATAAGTATTAAAATATTTTCCTTTTGAATGATATACTTTATTAAAAGAATAGACAAGTTTTCACCAATGATTTTGAATTAAAGATGAAACAAAACTCAATTTTGTGAAAATTTTAAAATATGTTTTATATTTTTTGTATCTATGGTAGTTCCAAATTTAATCAAATAGGAAAAACTTCACTTTCAAATATTTTCAATTTTATTATCAATTTTAAATATTTTTATTTTTATTTGTTTGTTTTGTTAACAGAATCGAAAGATTTCACAAATGCTTATTTTGAAAGCAGAAAATTTTAAATTACGTATTAATGCTGTTATTTTAAATTATGCTTTATATTTTAATATAATTTGAAAGTTTGATTTTTTTTCATATGTCATAAATACAAATTGTTAACTTTGCATGGGATAAGTTATTAAAATATTCGATACTTTTTGATTGGTATACTTTATGAAAAGAATAGACAAGTTTTTGCCAATGATTATGAATTAAAGTTAAAACTAATTTCCAAATTTGTAAATACTTTAAAATATGTTTTATATTTTGTTTTAGTATCTATGGTAGTTCCAATATATAACACAAATATGATTAAAAAAATCCACTGCATTATAATTTTGTGCTGAATGTGTCAATTTTCTTTACATAATAATTCATGCTTCAATTATCAGAATGAAAACTCAATTTAGCAATACTCATTGAACAAAACAATTTTGTTGCATTTCTGGCAAAAGTTATCGACAACATGGAGTGATCTTTCAATTTTAACGAACATAAAATTTTTATTATATTTGCAAATAGATACATGATACCTTATTTCAAAAATATTTGAACAAAATATTCATTTATTATTATTTAATTAGCATTGCCTGGTCCACCAACGAACGTGCAAGTAACTGATGTCACAGCCACCAGTGTCAAACTAGAATGGTCCTATACTGGTCCTGAAGATCTTCAATATTATGTCATTCAGTTCAAACCAAAATACGCAAATCAAGTAAGGGATAATGATAATTATAATAAAATTTTAACTGATTAATTTCCTATTTTCCATTTTTTTGTATGTTTTTAAAATGTGTCATCAATTTTATTCTAGGCTTACAGTGAGATTTCTGGTATCATCACAATGTACTATTCTGTAAGAAATTTATCACCATATACTGAATACGAGTTTTTCGTGATTGCTGTTAATAATATTGGAAGAGGACCACCAAGTATTCCTGCAGTTAAAACCACAGGCGAGACGAGTGAGTTCTGTTAAAATTTAAATTTTTGAATAAAACCTTCATAATTTCTTCCTACTTTATAGTAGTAAAAAATAAGTTTATTATCATATATGTAATAATACATTTTTAATTAGTTTGGTTTCAGCTTTGCCTAACAACGGACTGAACGTACTTATACATTTTTATTTATTATCCAGCTTCTTCGGATTAGAAAACATTTTTTATTTATTTTCCAGCATCGTCCAGATTAGAAAATATTTTTGTAGTTTTTTGCGCATATTTTTGAATTGGACAAATTTTTGAGATGAGATTTTTTTGTTATTTTTCATGCTATCATTAAACTCCATTTTTTGGGGACAAATGCAATTTTTCGTCTTGATGTAAGTTATATTTTTGACTATTTTTGATAGCAATTTTTGTTTTGATATTTTTTCGAATTTGCACATCATTTCACTTAGATTTTTTGGAATCGATGTTGCAAATTTGGCACGCAGTTATAGTTGATATGAAATATTTTGTATATGCAATGAATTTTATAAAGGTCATATAATAATTATTTTATCTTCCTATTGCTACTAATAGCGGATTCCACTTTTGGAGGTGCTAGTAAGTGAACATTTAATTAACATCGTAGTTGTTCATATGTTTATTCAATAATTTTTATATTGTTTTTTAATATTCGGATTCAGTGATATTTTTTATTTCAATCAAATATTTTTAATGCAGAACCAGGAACAGCTCCAAGAAACGTTCAAGTTCGACCACTAAGTTCTTCAACCATGGTCATCCAGTGGGACGAACCAGAAACACCTAATGGACAAGTAACCGTAAGTTAAAAGAAATTAAAACAATTGGTTTTATAGTAAAAATTTAAAAAATATTTGATATATTCATTGCTTTAATTAATTATCTATTTCAACATATTGGAAGCAGGTTGTTCGCCTTAAAACTATTTATAAAAATACTTTTGTAAAGCATTAAGATTGTGCACTATGTAATAGCATGGTCTAGATATAACTAACAAAATACTAAGAATTATTTTATTTAAAAAAAAATTAAAAACAGCGTATTATTTATGAAATAAAATTAAAATCTTCATTCCTTTTCTCTTTTTTACCAATTTTGTTATTATAGGGCTACAAAGTGTATTATACCAGAAATCCAGAGCTTCCAATGGCATCATGGGAATCACAAATGGTTGACAATAATCAATTGACGACAATCAGTGAATTGATTCCTTTGACAATTTATACAATTAGAGTACAAGCATTTACATCAATGGGTCCTGGACCCATTTCGCCTCCGGTACTCGTCAAGACCCAGCAAGGTAATAAATGATAATATTTAATTTAGATTCAAATTTTACTTTACATTGATAATAATTTATACTACTTATAGTTTGTAAAAATCCTTGCCAAGACACTTTTTTTTTAAAATTTGCAATTTTACACATTATTAGCAGGTTAACTGGTTAACCATTGGTTAATGATAATTATCATTGTTCACCTCGCACTTACCTATTTACCTGACTACCAACTTACCTGTCCATTAGTTTACCTGTCCACCAGTTTACCTGCCCACCAATTTATCTGTCTGCCAAAATACTTGTCAACCTGATTATATCACTCTACATATTCGTCTATCTACCAGTTGTCCTATCTACCATTTTATATATACTCGAATTTACCTATTCTCCAGTTTACCTATTTACCAATTTACCTATTTTTCTATTCTCTACGTATGTATCTATCTACCTGTTTAACTATTCATCAATTTACCTGTCTACCAAATTACCGTCTACCAGTCTGTTAATCTACCAATTAACAATTAATTTAAAAAAAATATAACTTACAAAATTGGAGTTTGTGGGGGGTTTAGGGTTTTATGTTTTTTATACACGTATTACAGGTGTTATTAAAAATTAGTAGCTTTAAAATTATTTTTTAAGTATAATTTTAGTATGATGCCGTTGACATGAAGGTAAGAAATATCTTCAAAATACATTGTATGAATTCTCATCAATGTTTTGCATATATTTATAAACGTATCCTCGTTTGTGAGATTGTTGATATCATCTATGGCTGATGGGGCTTGTTTTGCATATTTTTTAATTTCAGGTTTAGATTCAATTTTAAGTTTATTTGTCATTATTTTACTTTATGTAATTATGTATATATATATATATATATATATATATACGTTTATTGACATGAATTTTTGATAATTTCATTAAATTGGTATATTTATTTTATGAATTTCTCTTTTCTATTAGGTGTGCCATCGCAGCCAAGTAATTTACGTGCCTCAGATATTGGTGAAACAGCTGTTAAACTAAAGTGGTCTAAACCTGTCCATTCCAGTGAAAATATTGTTAGTTACGAGTTATATTGGAACGATACATATGCTAAGGAGAAACATCACAGGTCTGTACCATATCTAAAAAAAAAATTTAAAAAATCTTACTTTTTCGCGAAAACAAACTTCTCCTTCAGGAGAAGAAGAAGTTTTCATTTTCGAGAGAATAAATGGTATCGTAAATTTTGACGATGACATGTCAAATGTATTAGCCTTCTTATTTTGCTTAATTTTGTAACTGAATTTTAAATTAATATTGTGCCTGATAAAAGTTGAACTAAAAGTTTGCGTTTGAAAAATATCTAGTTTCAGCTTCAATACGTGACTGCAGGTAAAATTTAACCAGTAGTTCTTTGTGATACTGTTTTTTTTGTCTATGATAGTTTAGTGTATGATGGTGTATAATAATTTGATGATTGACAATATTTAATGATAATATTTGAATGAATTATTTCTATTAGGCGTATTCCCGCAACAAATGAAGAATATGAACTAAATGGCCTCTACCCAAATACTTTATACTACGTCTGGTTGGCCGCAAGATCCCAAAGAGGAGAAGGTGCAACTACACCTCCAATTCCAGTTCGCACCAAACAGTACGGTAAGAAAACCAAGGACCTAATAATCCAAATATTTTCCTTAGCTTACAAGAAGGATTTCGGTAAGCGCAGTATAAATCAAACTGCCGTGTGAAAAAAGATCATAAACACGAATATTTTTTGAAGGGTTCGATTTTTTCCCTATTTTTGTATATTTTTTGGTAAAGTAGTATTGCCAAATTGTAGAGCTGTACAGAAGCTAACTAATAGTCAAAAAATTGTGTCATCTCCCATTGACGCGTGCAACATTTTGCCTTCTGTTTTTTGATTAAGAAAATTATTGATTTTTGAACAATTTTCTTGATTACATAGTATATGATGAGAGTGTGCGTGATGTATTATACAATTTTGAATTCTTGCATGATCCTTTTAAGTTCTAGTTAATATATTTATATATTTGGATATAAATTGATGTTTTTCAGTTTGTATTACCTTTTTTTGTTTTGTTGTACGTTATATGCACCGCACTAGTAATTGTAATTTGATACATTGATATTATTGACAATTTCAATATGACGAATTATTGACGAAGTCATACAGCAATGTGTGCAACAGATTGAATTTTATACAATGGTTGTTTTTGATTATTTAATATCAAGATTTTTTTCAGGAAAATTTATATTATCTTATATGGAAAAAGTATTAATCCGTAACTTTAATTTAGTTAATTTAAGTTGATTAAACTGTATATCGGTAGCGCCATTGTAATATTTTTATTCAAATATTAAACTTTAACAACTATAATTTTATGTTTATTTTAACTAGTTAACTGTGGTTCACATCGAAATCGGATAAAAATTTGGTTCATTTCACAAAATTGAAACATTTTATTACTACATTCTACTTCTTTGTTAACACATACATTGTGAACTAAAAACAGATTAAATACAATGAAATGTTATACGCGCAAATGTAAGAAAGTAAGGAGAGTCTTTGACAAAAAGCAAAAATTATTTTCAAAATAAAGAGGAGAAAATGCCATTTAGAAAGCTAAACTTTAATTCGCAAGTCTATGCAACTTGTCACTATCCAGAAAACACCATGTGATTTGTTCGACGTTAGCAATATGAAATCCACAAACGTGCCTTCAGGCTGTGACACCCGTGTGGAATTAATGTGGATTTCAGATTGCTACCACCGCTCGGTGTTTCCTGGGTAAATAACATGCCATTTACAACTTCTAATTTTATACAGTCATATCCTAAAAATATTCTAACAACTTGACATTAAAGATTATTTAATAATAAAAATAAATAAAAATAATATATAATATAAAGTTACAATAATAAATAAATAACAAATAAATGCTGTTTTATACGCATGACTCGTTAATACACAAAATTCTGTCCAGTATGTTTGTCAATCATAGTTAACTGGTTAAAGTGCAATTTATCATGTTCATATTAGGCGCTCCTGATATAAAGTTCAATATCCTCCAATTGCAGCTTAAGTTGCAGTTATTTGCTAAAGATTGCTTAGCAATATTCATCGGAAACCATTGTTCCACATGAATATTTGCAGAGTAATTTTTTGCGAATAACCTAGATCTTATTATCATTTTTTCCTTCCTTATACCTATGAGTCCTTTATTATGTTTTGTTGACCAATTGATATGAAAACCAAATAAATCGTAGTACCGGGCGCCCCGCCTCGCAATGTAACCGCCGAGGCAATAAGTCCCACGGCTATCAAAGTGAAATGGTCTCCGCCTCCGGCAGAAAGTGCGAACGGTAGAATTGTGTACTATAAACTGCAGGTCGTTGAATCAGGAAGATCTGATAGCGAAGCGTCCGTCACCACCTTAAATGCCACCGAATTTGTCCTGGACGAATTGAAACGATGGACCGAATATAGAATTTGGGTACTGGCCGGCACGAGCGTGGGAGACGGACCTACCAGCTATCCTATTACTGTGCGAACTCACGAAGACGGTATGTATCGTTTTATTTTTATTTTTGGATAATTTTATGAGAAACATAAATAATATTTAACAATAATGTAAAATGTTATAAAGTTATTTCACAAATGCTGTTGATATAGACAATACGGACATAATAAATGTATATGTAATACTTTTGCTGAACGGTTCTTCACACGATTTAGCATTAGTTAGCCACAAAATATTGATACTTTGTGAATATTACATTTGTGAAATAATTTTATAAAATGTTAAGATATGATTCGTCATTTGATTAGTGTTCTTTATGCTTGTGTTTAGTTCTTATGATTTTAATAAAAAGTAATTCGTAAAATTGCATTAAAATCGGGCAAAAACAGTACTGATTTTTTTGTAATTTTAAATTTTTGATTTTTAATGCAATTCAATTTTTTTATCTTTGTATTTTTATTCGCATTTGTCATAGTTTCCAAGATATTATGCAAAACAGATGATTTTCTAAAAGTTGTGATTTTTTTGTAAAATATGTGCACTAAAGCAACCAAACTACTAGAATCCATCAAACTCATTATATTTTATTGAATATTTATTGATTCGGCTATTACTGATTTATTAAAAAATATTTTTCTCAAAGCAAATGTGAATAACTTTATCAAAATCGTGTTTCTGACAAAGCCTTAATATCAGAATCATCTCTTAACATTTTTTTTTCTAAAAATTAACTTAGCTATGAATATTATGTATTTGTATGATCTCTTATGTTTTACCAACTATACATATTATCAATGAGTTTTTCTAGGAAAAGAATTTCAGAACAAATTATTTTATTGAGGCATTGTTTGATTTCTTCAATATTTTTTTAAAATTATATATTTTGAAATACAAAATATTTTTAACATTTTGATTTTGATCTTTTTATTGAAGCTAATGTAATAATGCCACAATATTTTTTGAGTATTATTTTTTATAATACTGATTTTTTCTATTTCTAATGTTGGAAAAAAAACTGAACCTATTCCGTTATTCCTCCTGTGAATTAAATTTCTAGACCTTTTTCTTATTTTATTTTTTTCCATCCAAGACAATTGTTGATCACCAATTTAGATTGGTGCAAATATTTTTGGCCCGCCTAGCAAGAAGCGTGGCGCAAATTTTTATTTTGCAGTTTGAAGCGATTTTTTCAGGTGTCTGCGCAGATGAGGCATGCTTGCAGATTGGGATGGACAACTGTATTTTTGATGTCTAACCAATATTTTTTTGCAGCATCCACTCGTCATTTGATGTAGTTTTTGAATCGGCCGCGGCGTTATGCATTTTTAGTTACCGCGAGAGAGAAGAAAAATCATATTTTAGTATATAGTTATGTGTAGACAAACAATATATATTGATATTTTTGGAAACAAATTTTTGACAATATATACTAACACTATTTCCTTTTTTCTCTTCAAAAGCCCTACGCTTAATCTAGCAGGATTTGTTGAGGAGGTTTATGATCTAAATTATATTGCTTGTTGATATATCAAATATAATTATTCAATCTTAATTATAATTAATCACCGTGATTTATTTATATTTTGTTTTATATTATATATTTGAACGAAATAATATCAATTCTTACACCGACTATCATAAATGTTTAGTGTATTTTTGAACACTCACTATCACATGTATTGATTGCTTCTTCGATTTTATTTTTGATATATATTATATATTTATATATAATAGCACAATGCAATTTGTCGTTGTTTATTGCACTTTGAATACCACTCACGTTGAATTTAAAGTATTTTTTTACATATTTGATTCAATGTTTAATATTTGAACCAAATAAAGTACTTTGATATCTACAAATAAACGCCGGCACTATTTTGCATTTTCACTACGCGCACGCACCTTTTTTTGAGTATACTAGATTTGAACACAGTACCACCTTATTGCATGCTTATATCACTCTTTTGGTTTGGTTTTAGATAACTCCTACTATCTTCCTCTTTATATTCAACTCTATCCTATTTTTCCTTAATCTAGAATCACTTATTCAAAACACTAAAACACTCTATTACAATCGAATCTGAGAAGCTTTAATCAGGCAATCGAGACAGTATCCTTGAACCACATAATTTTCAATTAGTTCTTGATAGTAATACTTGATTTACTGAACAAATGACTCAGAAAAAACAGGATCGAATAAAGGCTATTTGTTGTTTTATTTCTACAAATGAATTTATTGCATTCGCATGCTACATTTTTGCAATTATGTAGGAGAGATGATTAAAACGTTAATAATGATTGATCGAAACAATATAATGAAGCCATAAATTTTCATTCAATTTTTGGTAGTTTGCGAAATATTGTTGTTCGAGTTTCGACGTCGAAGTTAGTACTTGATTAGTTGTCAAATGCAAGAAAATAGAATCAAGTAAAAGCGCGGTTCGTTTTTTCAAGCTAAGCTATTGAATTGATGTTAGAGATGATGGTAATAACGTTTCACCAGCTTTCTATGATTCATTACTAAAACCAATAATTTCAAAATAACCGATCAACTTCTAGCTAGTTTTCTGGAATCAGTATGATCTAAAGACCAAGAATGATCTAAAGAATGCAGTAACGATTTCATTCTATTGAGACTGTTTCTAGTCTGCTTGGTGGAGATAGGCATTTTTGGATCACTATTCTGTAGTCTACTTTTTATAAATAAAACAGGCATAATAGAAAAAACAAACGCTTTATATTTAGAAAGCTTCAATGACGTTGGGAGAAATTTAAAATATAGGAGAAGAGTAAAAAATTAGTAACTCTCACGTCAAAGCAACTAAACTTGAAGATAGTTGGCGGTAAAGTTCACCTATTTTTCGTAGTTGCGTTTATTTTTAGTTGTTATCAGAGTAACTATTCATAGTAGTTGCCACTAAGTTTTTGAAGATTAACATTGTGCTTCCTCCTTCAGAGGATCTGTAAGATCAAGAAAATCAATTTATAGTTTATAGAAATTTTAAACAAACATGAGCCATCAGATTACCATCATCTCACCTAACTATTTTACTTCTACTTTTTGCGGATTTTTAATACTTTTTACGAATAAAAGTCCAACAAGAGGTTTCAAATAAGTTCATCATATTTTACGATTGAATCTTCCTATCCTTGATGATTCCTACACCTGATTCAATTTAGGTTATGTCTATATAATATAGTAGGCAATTGATTTGACATGCGCACAATGGCACAAATATTATTAATCTGATTTGTATCACCGAAAAAAGCACTTTCTGTTTTGGCCGCACTACAAATATTATATATGCACCCTGTGAGAAAGCGTGTGCGAGTGTGAATAGTAATACTACTACTGTAATAATGTATCGGCTTTATAAAAGTCGAAAAGTAATTTACTAATTTTTATCCTGAGCTTCTAATTAGTTATTACAATTTGAATAAAATAATAACACAAGTTTGACATTAGGCTTCTGTTGGTTTCTAACTATTCCTGTGTTTGAATTATCATGTTGATTTGACTTATTGTTTATTGGGATACTGGATGGAAATTAAAGTATTTAAAGTTTTCAATACAATATTTTCCAATCCAGCATCTCGCAGTTTTCTTCGGGTACATAGGTTTTATTTGAAATAAAAAATAAGTAAGCATATTAAAGGACCATAATGATCTACATTTGAATACCAATACTAAGTACAGTGTCACAATCATATACATGAATTTTGAACACTATGCGAAATACAAATTTTAGAATTTTTGCAGTATTTATTCGGAAGTATTGACGTTTGCAATACGAGCGTCATCATTTTTTATATGTCGCTTGTAGACGTTTATTTCCGAATTTTCATCGTAAATCTTATTTTTCAAATTCTTTATATTCGTAGTTATGTGTATTTTTTGTTGTTTTATACTCTGCATGCTCTTATATATTATATTACTACTAATAACCAACTATATTTATTACAAGCGGACACAGTAATAAGTATACAGAAAAATGTGCTGGTTTGGTATTATGATGGTTTTTAATTTTTTGCGTGTGTGTGAGTGCCGCCAAATAATTTTTGAATATTTTTGCAACACGCACACATGCCAATAACCGAAATATTAAAACACTGAAACATATTTTGCCACTGTAGTCGAAAGTTTTTGTTTTTGGACTACATACACAAAATAAACGACGATGGAGTTTTTATACGCACAGTCTATTTTTTGGTTTTCCATTTTCCAATTTTTATACAATTATTTTTTATAACATCGTCTGTGAAAAGTGTCGTGCAGCGAAGGATTATTTTTGATAATTTTTTACATTTTTGGAATCACTACATGTGCGTGGGTGGACGCAAGGAATAATGTGATCGATATTTTGTTTTTTGACGATTTTGGAGGAGGTTTCAATACTATGGATTTATAGTATTGCTGTTTTGATATTTTTGTCTAAGATCAATTGGTATGTTTACAACAGCTTAGAAACTCTAACAAACGTTTAGCATTTCTAAACTTTTGTAAAACTCAGGGTACACTATATTTTTCCGTCGTACGATGCAAGAATTTTTGCGTGCGATGACGATTTTTGAATCAGATTTTTGCCTTATGTGATAAATGATAATCCTGATATATTTTTGATGAATTTTTGAAATGTTTGATTTTTGTGAAAACCTGTTTTGAATTTTTATACTGACTGTCGTTCTTCGATATTTTTTCAATATTACCTCTCGAACCCGCCAACTCTCGCCGATCATTTGGATATACTTTTGGCACAGCCGGGAGGAGTAAGTATCGCCGTGTCGCTTTCGTGTGTTGTTATCCTTTTTTGCGTTAGTTGAATCCCAAAAGACGATATCTCTGTTTTTGAGAATACGTCTCGAAAAAGTTTTGTATTGTTTTTAGCTGTTGGCAGGATAAAACTGCCACGTCATGTTTATTTTTCAATTTTACTCTGTTTGCGCGTTCGATTTTGTTTGGTTTTTATTCTTTCCAAAAGTGTAAACTGTTGATAGAGTCGTGGTTACCCTGCCCCTAGATCTTGCATTTGTTAATATCTGTTGAAGATTACATTAGATCCCGGGTTATAAATAATTTTACTATGAAAGTACAAGGCTATGAATGTATATTTTTACCACAAAATTTCTCATATATATAAGGTGACCATACGTCCCGATTTTTGGCCGAGGCAGTCCCGGTTTTCCACCTTGTATCCCCGTGTTTCTCAAAGCGATATTTGCCCCGGATTTAGATCTTTTGTTCCGCATTGTATCGGGTATTCGAAAAGTATAGATTTGAATTGAATTTTCGCAATTACTTGCTAATAAAATTACAACTATTCATCAAATATGTGAAAATGTTTCAACGAACATGTTTCTATGAAACAATACGTGAATGAGAAAATTTCCGAATATAACATTTCAAACGTGAGTAGCTTTAACGTTAATAATTTTGAACTTTTTATTTGCAATTTTAACAAAATTAGCAAAAATTATGAGAACGACCTTTTACACAAACTCTAATTTCGATTAAGTAAGTCAATTGTGAAGAAAATTGAACTGAATTTTATACAAGACATAAAAGCGAAAAAACGTATATGTACATGACAAATATAACATATAATGATTCCTACTAAAAGTCAGAAATTCTGCATAAAAAAACAATTTGTTTGAAAAAATTTATTGTATCAATATTGTAACAATAAAAAAAGTTTTTAGAATAGTATTTATCAAAATCATATTCAAATATTTAGCACAATACCCCCGTCCCGGTTTTGACCTAAAAAAATATGGTCACCTTATATATAGATATGTGATCCTTCATTTTTTTTATTTTATCTGGGTATAAATGAGTGTATCGATATAACACTTAATATTCTTTTTATATTTTAACCCTTTCGACTACCTGTGTGTACGAGTGTCGCCTTTAGACGACATCTGCATGATGGTCTGTGTGTACGGTATCACCCACAGTATCGACTTTTGTTTCAATACTTAACACTCTGAATTAAATGATTGAAAATTCGATTGGTTTATTATAATATTCAGTTTTTTTAAGATTGTTTTTTAATTTTTAAATTTTAAATATTAATATAATTCACTAGGATGATTTTTAACCATAGACATTACACTACATGGACTGCTAGTCCTTATGTTTTCCGTTGTATATGGTGCCCAAACATAGAAGAATATGGGACGTCACATGTATGAGCAAACATTGCCGACGACAATCGCGGACTCAAATTGTTGATCAAATGCCATATGTCATATATTACGTGCCTAACATACGCCTTATAATATATAAACCGATTTTAACAGGTGGTTTTGGTTTTATGTACATTTATTTCACAGGGGAAATATTATTAATATCATTTCTTACAAAATTATCAGTCATCACAATTGCCATTATATTATTGAAATAAAACTATATCACAGATAATATTTGAATTATATTAACTATTATGGCAAATATTATTAAATGTTATTAATATCATTTCTTACAAAATTATTAGTTATCACAATTGCCATTATATCAATAAAATAATACATATGGCATTCATTCAATCGGGAGTACTCAGCGATTGTCGGCAACGTTCGCTCAACAAGCGACGTCACAGTCCCTTCTATGTTAGTGCACATATTTTGCGCTCGACTAGCAGTCCATGTAGTATAAAGTCTATGTTTTCAACCCTACAATATGTTTTTTTCTTGCGGCTTGTTGTTCCGTACAGCAGAGTCACTCCGTTGGAAAACACTCCCATAGCGAAAGGGTTAAAATCAATTTGCTATCTTATTTAATTCATACTGTAAAATATATTATGCAAGCACTTACTTTTTAATTTCTTTACCTACCAAAAATATTACACATTTCGAATATAATAATTAATGCCAATAATTGGTTTGATCAGCAGTTTGCACTAAGGTGCAGCTTCAAACTCAACTCGAAAATTTACAAAATTATTTTCCAAAAAAATTTCAAAGAAAATTGTATACCTATATCTGAATAATATATATCTCAGTTCGAAGCTACACCTCCATTTTCTTCTTTCTAACATTTGCTGTGCTAGTGATATTTTTTAACATGATCATGTTTTTCAAAATAATCGATTATTTAAATTTTTATTTCTAAATCTCAATGCATCCGTAGCCAAGGTAAAAAACATTAAACCAACGAATTATTAACTCAGAAACGAAATAAAATTTTATTGATTATTTATAGTTAATTAAATTTTATAAATTAGAAATTTTGGTAAATTTTTCAATCTTAGGATACAATAGTGCATGGTTATATTATTATTTAGTTTAAGTATAAGTAAATTTAAATCGAAGTAAAATTAGTTATCATATTGAATGCAACTGTTCATAATATTATAAATGTTTAAATATATAAATAATTTGTTAAATGTTACCAAAAGTGAGCAGTACAGGTATGTGTAGAGAGTAAATTTAAAAAAATGTATCTTGTTATTCTTATTCGAATTTATTTGTTATCCTACGAAAAATATTTTCGTGTTGGTATTCAAATGTCACGAAGCGTTTGTACTGTGTAAATAATGAATATGGATTTAGGAGGATTTGAAAATTCGACGATTTTATTATTTTTGTTATTATTTATAAGTGAATTGAGAAGTAGATGTGCATTTGATACGTTATGTCCAAAAATGGTTGTTTATGGATTTGTACAGATAATGTTCATAAACAATCGGTTTTGTGAGATAAATGATCACACGTAATACTGATGAAAAATATCTTATTTATTTTTTTAAATATATTCCTAAATGGTACATTTTTTTAGATGATTTATTATTGGAGCCACTGCAACATTTTTGAGACTATCAATAGCCTCGTTTGCACTATTACGCTCTAAGATTTCTGCATAAGTCTTTTAAACACTGTTCGAAAGTAAATTATAATTTTTATAAATAATTTTATTATCATTACGTGGTCGATCATGTATGCATGAGGTGCGCACAGGTATCCCCAAGCACATTATTTACAAATATATGCCAAGGAATACCTAAGCGTTTCGTTCGCGTGCAAGTTGTAAATCTTAAAATAAATGAATCCGAGATTAGTGCATTTTCTGATTTGCCCCATGATCAAATAACAGTGCCTGGTGAGCCCCAAGAAGTCAAAGTGACCCCATTGAATTCCACGTCCATACATGTCGTTTGGCGCCCGCCTCTGGAAAAGGATCGTAATGGTGTTATTAGAGGGTATCACGTTCATGTCCAAGAGGTTAAAGAAGAGGTAATAAAAATTTTAAAAAATTATTCATTATTTAAAGTTAAAAAATTATTCATAAAATAATAAGGTACAAGTCGTGCCCTACCATAGTCGTACTTGGTAATATTTTGTCTGATATTTTTTAAGTTATATCATCTAGTACTTTTTTGAGTCAGTACACGTTTAGAATTGGAAAGTTATCCAACTTTGTGAAACAGTCGTAATTACAAAATTAGTCTAATTTTTTGACTCAATTGTAAGATTTTTACGTAAAGGACATGGTTCTTACATTTTTTTTTTGCAATACTGTTTATTTACCTATATAACTTATTTTGCAATTGTATTAACGCATTCAAATGATAGAACTTTGTTATATTATGTTAGTAGTTCTTTCATATTTTTTTCTGTGCAAAAATTTTTACTAGTTCAGAAGAAAGTATTTTCTGGATTTGTTTGATTGATACGAATAAATAATGGATAAATTCAATTTTTCAAATATTTACGCGAATGAGAATATACCAAGTGGGCCTTACCAGTAACGACTGTATTTTCATGAAAAGTTTTATCACAATTTTTAGCGCCCAGGATTTTCCATGATTTTATGAGTATATTGGACTAATTATTTTAGACTAATTTATTTACGTATAGCTGACCTCATACTTAACTCTATAGTAGGTTTCAGGTGATATGTAATAAACAATTTAAATATTTTTGAAACTATTTTAGGGTAAAACACAGAATCTGCTCAACGATCCTATGAGATTTGATGTTTTGGATGGCGCCGCGTTGGAACTAAACGTCACTGGACTTCAACCTGATTCTAGATACAGTGTTCAGGTTTACATTTGTTATAAATTATATTATTTAGCATGCAAAATATTTACAAATCACAATTTCAGTATTAAGATCAGTCTATTTTTTATTATAATATATTCAATTTCTATAACTGTAAGATTAAAATATTGTCAAATGCATCTTCTTATAGGTGCTCTATGTAACAGTCATCGAATTAGTAAATTGAATTAATTAAAACTAAAAATTCAAACTTAGTAAGCACCGAGCGTCGGGAGCAATCTGAAATCCACATAAATTCCACATGGGTGTCACAGCACTGAAGGCACGCTTGTGGACCTCGAAGTAAAAATCGAAATTATTATGCTTAAAAGATTAGTGAATTAGAAATATTAAACTTTGACTAGTATTTCGGCCAAGATCTCAAATTTGAGTCGAGGACGTTGTATCTTATTTTTTACTTTCAATCTGAATTATTAAATATTTTTGTCAATATCATTCGCAAATTAAAAATACATTAAAATAACTGAAAAGTAAAGATTTGAAAAGTTTACGAAATATGTTAGAATTAAAAGATATGTTGTATCATCAGGTATTCATCTCCAATATCGTCGAAGCCTACAAGCTTATATTAATCGTAATTTGTGTAAAAATAACCCTGATGAAAAACAGATAGATCTTGTTTTGAACAGGTTCAAAAATATTTTTGATTTAACATTTTCGACATCATTTTATCCATTATTTACCTCAGGTGGCAGCTTTGACTCGCAAAGGTGACGGCGATCGCAGTCCTCCAGTCATGGTACGGACCCCAGGAGGCGTTCCTCACAGACCTCATGTTACTTTGAAGGTAATCGAAAGAGAACCATCAGTAACTGTAGAATTGGAATGGAGTAAACCTTCTCAGACCTACGGAGAACTTAGAGGCTATCGATTGAGACATGGTGTAAGAGACCAACCACCACTAAAAGAGGAACACATCAATGGTGGACAAATCACGGCCAGAAGAATAGGTATGATAAATTAAGGAAACTTAACATATGTATTCATAGTGACGATAAAAAAGCAATATAACATTCAATGGAAATGAATTTTTAGTTATTTATTTAAAATATGATGACATATTCCAAATCTCAATTCTACAAAATTACTGGTACAGTTTATACTAATTATTCATGTGTTTCTAAAAGGTGATCTCGAACGAGGCGTGGAATATGAATTTCGTGTAGCTGGTCGAAATGCTATCGGAGTTGGACAAGAAGCCGTAAAATATTATTCAACACCAGAAGGAGCTCCTGATGGACCACCCACAGAGGTAACATATTCATTTGGTCTCTATATTTGATTCATCTGATTATATTCGACATCTACTCATATTATTTGCCATCACTTTAATTTTATCTTAAGGAGTATATAAAACATATTGTCTACATGAACTGTGTAAGTTTACTGGATTACTATTATATATGAATTATTTAGGTAAAAGTTCGATTCCAAACACCTGATTCTATAGTGGTGCGCTGGTTGCCACCAACTCGCGAACATCGAAATGGCCGTATTGTTCGATATGATGCCCAGCTCAGGCGCAAATCCGATGGTTCCGTGGCAGCAGAAAATACCGCAAATATTACCGCTGGAAGTAATGTGGACGAAGGAGCCAGAGTTGTCTTTGGAGGTAAAAGAGTTTTTATAATAAAAATATCGATATGATTCTATGTAATTGGAAATTATATTACCACCTTGTATACAAATCACTAAATGTATTACACATTTATTAAAACTAGTTACTACTTGTCCTGATTCGTTGTATCTACATACTTCTGTTCCTAATGTATAAACCAAGGTATCTACCATGGTAAATTGCAGTAGTCGGTTATAGTAATGTATGAAATAATTGATATTATTCCCAGGTTTGGAAGAAAATACTGAATATCTAATCCGTGTAAGAGCTCATACAAGTCGTGGAGCAGGTCCTTATTGCGCAGATGTGTCTGCAAGGACGGAACGTGATTTAGGAAGAGCTCCAATGTCTGTTCAAGCGGTTGCAACTTCTGATTCAAGCGCCGAAGTATGGTGGGAAGGCGTTCCATCTCGTGGAAAAGTTGTTGGTTACAGGTAAATATCATAGTTTTTATTTGGAACTGAAAAAGAAAACAAGGAAAACAAGTTTAGGCTTTATATGAAGATATGCCCAATACACACTTCAAGGTACTACTCTGACAAGAGTTGCTCTAAAATCACAGGGAAAACTTGCATACTATAGAGATACCAAATTAAAATTCAATGTATCACCCCAAGCTCCATAATATTTACATACTATTGTTTATTTACATACTATTGAATATTCTATATTCAATTTAATATTAACCAATGACTGAAAAAAACAATTAATGTTCTTATTTTTTTCAGGGTGTTCTACGCAATGGCTGCAGCAACAGCTTCTATGGATGCAGGTTCTGATTTGGACGAATGGCAACATAAAGATGTAGCACGTACAGAATCTGCGGATTTAGTAAATTTGGAAAAATATGCCACATATCGTGTGGCTGTAGCGGCCAGAACTTCAGATGGTGGTCTTTGGAGACTGTCGGAAAAAGTCAATGTTAAGGTAAATTTAAAATCAAGGTTATTAATTACTTGTATAAATCAAGGCAGCTCAAAGGTCTATTGACCATGGGTATTGATGTGATATATACTGCAATGTTCTGATCTAATTTGTTATTTATGCTGTTTCAGGTTAAACCAGAAGATGTGCCGTTAGATTTAAGAGCGCACGACGTCAGCACTCATTCGATGACTTTATCTTGGTCTCCGCCAATTCGCCTAAACCCTGTAAATTATAAGGTAATAATAAACAAAGGAAACAAAATGCATTACATTTTTGCATATATTATGTTTTATTATTTAGGTATCATTCGACGCCGTCAAAGAATTCGTTGATTCACAAGGTTTCACCCGATCTCAAACTGTGCCAAGGCGCGAAGTAGTATTACCTGCTCATGCCAAAAATCATATGATAGACGAATTGTCACCATTCACAACGTATTGTGTCAATGTAAGTGCCGTACCAAATGATTACCAGTACCGACCACCTGCTAGAATTACTGTTACTACACAAATGGCTGCACCACAACCTATGGTCAAACCTGATTTTTACGGTGTCGTTAATGGAGAAGAAATACAGGTACGAAATGGAATACAGGAGAAATAGATCTATAAAATATAATCACTAGAGATATGGATATGAGAATTTAATCTTGTGTTATTATAAATATGGTGATTTTTGTTTAGGTCATATTACCACAAGCTTCTGAAGAGTATGGTCCAATATCTCATTATTACCTAATTGTTGTACCTGAAGACGAATCATTGGCTCACAAACATCCTGATCAATTTTTGACGGACGAAATGATTGCTGGAGCTAAAATGGTGAATAATAATGGTGCACCTGGCACATCAGCATCTATGGCCAAAGCATCACTTCTGGACGCACCTTATATTGCTGCGAAATTTCCTCAACGCAATATTCCTTATACTTTCCATCTTGGCAGTGGTGATATTTATGATGGTTTCACAAATAGAAGGTGACTTACACATGACTATTCTTTAGATTATTGCCTTTAGTAAAATTACCTTACTTGAAAAACAATTTTAAACGTAACTGTTGCTGATCTCAATTTATCGCAATTATTTTTTTCATTTTATTTATTACTTCATAATAAATTTGTTGTTTTATTATAGTTCTCGGTCAGACTGAACATATTTTTAATGTTATTTATTAGAAAAATTCTCAATGCAAATGACTAAATAGCATTCATTAAATATTTCTTCCATTAGGTTGGAGCGAGATAGACGTTACCGTATTTTTGTACGAGCTGTTGTGGACACTCCTCAGAAGCACTTATATACTTCATCGCCATTTTCTGAGTATTTGTCACTAAGCATGCGTGAAGTACCTCCAGGTGACCCACCACGTAGACCAGACCCCAATGCACCAGGAGGTGACCCAGATGTATCTGTTAATCGCAACACCGAAGAAGCAGGTCTTGTATGGATAGTTGGTGAGTAAAATAATTATTATATACAATTTCCAGTGTTTTGTTGTACGTCTTAAATTATCATCCAAACTACTATTTTTTATTAATTCTTCAGGCCCAAGTATAGCAGCGTTGTTATTATCCGCTTGTCTGGTGTTGGTCTTCTTAGCAAGACGTCGCAATAGACCATGCAAAGCACCCGATCAGGCTGCAGTTACTCGCCCACTCATGGCCGCCGATTTGGGAGCAGGACCAACACCACAAGATCCAGTTGAAATGAGAAGATTGAACTTCCAAACTCCCGCAATGATGTCACATCCTCCAATACCCATTTCCGAATTGGCCGATCATATTGAACGCCTTAAAGCTAATGACAATCTCAAATTTGCACAGGTAAATGATAAAGGATTTTTCATTCCTTTATTATTAAATTGAAAGTGAAATATTTTGTCCCTCAATTACCTTCGTAATATCATATTCAAGTTGTAAATATAAATAAAATAGAAAATTTATTAAACTAATTAGTATTATAATAGATTTTCAAATAAATTTTTTAGGAATATGAAAGTATCGAAACTGGACAAACATTCACTTGGGATCACTCTAATATGGAAGTCAACAAACCTAAAAATCGGTATGCCAACGTAATTGCTTATGACCACAGTCGCGTTATCCTGCAACCAACTGAATCCCGAGGTGGAGATTACATCAATGCAAATTACTGTGACGGATACAGGTAAATAATTAGAAACTTTTAATTTTGCATATCAATGTAAATACAGAATTTTATTACTCTGATTTTGCAAGTTGTGACAGAGCTTTTTTATAATACCAATTCCTAAGCAAAAATGTTCTGAAGATAGCAGTAATTTAATCTTGTTTACTTTTTTTAGGCGCAACAATGCTTATGTGGCAACCCAAGGTCCTTTACAAGAAACAGCTTCAGATTTCTGGCGAATGTGTTGGGAATTGCGATGTGCAACTATTGTGATGATGACCCGACTTGAAGAACGAGCGCGTATAAAGTGTGACCAATATTGGCCGACTAGGGGTTCAGACGTTTATGGCCAAATGACTGTCACTACAGTTGACGTACAAGTAAGAAATAACCAAATATGGATTTAATTGATTTTTTTCAACGCTCCAATAAATTTTGATTTTTTAGGAACTAGCAGCTTACTGCATCCGAACATTCCAAATCCAGCGCACAGGCGCTACAGAACGACGTGAAATTAAACAACTCCAGTTCACAGCTTGGCCCGACCATGGCGTACCTGATCATCCAGCACCATTCTTACAATTTTTGCGTCGTGTCCGTGCTTTAACACCAGCTGATTGTGGTCCAGTTGTGGTGCACTGCTCCGCCGGTGTTGGTCGAACAGGTTGCTTTATTGTAATAGATTCTATGCTTGAACGTTTACGTCACGAAAAAACTGTTGATATTTACGGCCACGTTACTTGCCTACGCGCTCAGCGTAACTATATGGTACAAACAGAAGATCAGTATGTTTTCATACACGATGCACTTCTCGAGGCGATCGTCTGCGGTAACACAGAGATACCAGCCCGCGGTTTACATGCCCACATACAGCGCCTGATGCGAACAGAACCAGGAGAGTCTGTCACTGGCATGGAATTGGAGTTCAAACGATTATCATGCACAAAGTCTACGGATGCATCACGATTCGTTACTGCCAATTTACCATGCAATAAACACAAAAATCGTTTAATCCATATTCTTCCCTATGAGAGTTCTCGGGTTTGTCTGACACCTTTACGCGGGGTCGAGGGCTCTGATTACATAAATGCGAGTTTTATGGACGGCTACAGATACCGGAGCGCTTATATTGCAGCTCAAGGTCCTCTGCCAGAAACTGCTGACGATTTGTGGAGAATGCTCTGGGAACACAATTCGACGATAGTCGTGATGTTGACAAAACTCAAGGAAATGGGAAGAGTAAGTTGACTGATGTTATATAATATACCTATACTAGTTTAACTTCTGATTTTAATTTAATTGTAATTTAATAGGAAAAATGTGCTCAATATTGGCCATCTGACCGATCTGTTCGATATCAATGTTTTGTTGTAGACCCTATTGCTGAATATAATATGCCACAATATATATTAAGGGAATTCAAGGTAACTTATTAATTTTAGTGTGTTCATTAAACTTCAAGAAATCGAAAATATAAATATTTATTATTTATAAAATTAGGTCACAGACGCAAGAGATGGTTCCTCTAAGACAGTAAGACAGTTCCAATTCATTGACTGGCCTGAACAGGGCGTACCTAAGAGTGGAGAAGGTTTTATCGATTTTATTGGACAAGTTCATAAAACTAAGGAGCAATTTGGACAAGACGGACCCATTACAGTACATTGCAGGTATATATACGAACTATAATAAGTTTTATTATTTTAATGATGAATTTTAGGGTTTATTTCACGTTTTATGTAATTTCAGTGCTGGTGTCGGTCGAACTGGTGTTTTCATTACATTGAGTATTGTATTAGAGCGAATGCAATATGAAGGTGTGTTAGATGTTTTCCAAACGGTGCGAGTTCTACGGGCTCAACGACCTGCCATGGTACAAACTGAGGTAAGTGGTAAAAAGTTATAGGGGATATTCTCGATTTTGAGTTGTTATGTAATACATAAAGTGTTAGGTTCTTCTCAAAATTTGTGGCTATTTAACATACAGTTGAACTTCGTGTGATACTGAAGCGCTGCGGATAAAAGTCCTACAATTTTCGGTAAAATTGGAAAATTCTCAGAAAAAATATATGCACATGGTAATCGATCAACAGTTTCCGGAAAATAGCCAGAAAACTGTTTTCAAATTCAAAATTGAAGAAAAAACATACTAGTAATTAGCAAACTTAATTTTTGTGCTAGAGATTGCCATTACTTTATTATTTTTAATCTTTTTTCTGTATATATATTTTGAAGTTCAAGCCGTCGCTCTGGCAATCTGACGTGCAGCAGCGATGTCCATTATAACTAGAAAATATAGATCAATAATAAGTTTTCAATTAAAAATAAGCCCATTTTGGGTGTTGCAGTGTGAAATGGCAATGGCAAGGGAAATCTCACACTATTCTTCCCTGAAACGAATTGAAGTTTAACTCAGCTCACGGACCTGCCCTAGGGCAGTACTGTAAATGTATTAAAAAATTATATATTGCACTTCTAACAAACTAAAAATTACGATAACAATTAAAAATTCTCAATAATTTTACTCGGAGTGATAAGTCTTTATCACCCATACATACAGGTCGTCATGCGGATGTCGTCTATTGGTGACAGCCTTTATCAGGTTCATGCAGGTAGTCATATTTGTGTCACCTATTGGCGATACTCGCGGAAAATGTTTATGCTTTCATATGTTAGTTTCAGAAGCGAAATAAATACTTATTATAAGTTTTATATACTTATTATAATGTGACCATACATGGCTGATTTGGCCGGGACACTTCCGAATTTACACCTTGTGTCCCGGTTTTTTCTAGAAGTAATTTTTGTTCCGGATTCAGATTTTGTTCCGGATTGTCCCAGGTATTCGAAATGTACTTGATGGAGAAATTACAACTGCCTATCAAATATCTAAAAATGATGTATATTATGTTACAAAACAACGAGTATGCATATATGAATCAATATGTTATGAATGAGAAAATTGTCGAATACAAAATTCCAACGACGGGATAAAATAGCCTTTCACATTGCACTTGGCTGCCTGACACACGTGCTAATTTTTGCAAATTAATTATGAAGAAGATTGAACAGAATTTTATACAAGGATCAAAAGCGAATAAAACATATATCCAAAAAATAAATTATATTTTATTATATCATTTGGATAGTCATATTTAATTTATTTAGCATGAAGTCCCGGATTAGCATAACTAAAAATTGCCATCCCGGTTTTGACTTAAAAAATATGGTCCCCTATATTATTTTGACTAAGCTGACTTGGAATAAGAGCTTGATTTTTTTTATTTACACATAAATTACAATCTGTTTATGAATAGACATTGAGTAATTGGTTTGGAAATTAACAGTGGCATTTTCTAGAAGGAAAACCCAATGGTTTGCTTTGTACTTTATACTACATTCTAATTTAAATATTAATTATTATACAAAAATGAATAAAAACTATATAAAATTACACATACCTAGTATGTTGAAAATAAACCAAGTAATACATTGCGTTATCGACCATTGTGTTACTTCAATTAAATTGATTCTGTTCAGTCATTAGATTGTACGTGGTATTATACAGATATGCTATAAGTTCATTTTCATGTGGTCGACTTTGTTCTTGTAGCTAAGGGC
>NW_020537324.1:63208233-63228136 GCF_003426905.1 Ctenocephalides felis
ACTCATGTTATAACATCAATGAAATGTACAATAATGGTTAATGACTAATTTTATTTCTATATTATATTCCCATCGTTTCTGCTGATAAATTCCAGTACTCACACACAGTTTGTACAAAATATTTCATCAATATGACTTATATTTTATATTCATTCTATTGGAATGAATTTGAAATAAAGTCATATATTCGGATAATTTTATTTTTGTTTTATTTAATCAGTCAAATGATTTTTTACAAAAATTTATTTTTATATTTTACTCATTATTTTTAGCTGAATCTTTTCTATAAAATATAGTAAATAGAAACGCTGAATAATTATGCCAGAGGCAAATGATCCTCTTAAAGCAAGAGACTTTTGCAGTACATTGCAGCACTTTCAGGTTCTATATATTAATAATAATTACATTTCTAATTAGGATTCATATATTCATATCAATTACTAATCATATGAGTTGAATCAGATTAATTTCTGAATGTATATGAATAAAGTGAATTCACCAACGATCAACTAATAATAAATATTTTACCTTGTTCAATTCTAGCAAATATTGGCGCTTTTGCTGCGGGAACTGTTTTAGCCTGGACGTCACCTGCAGCACCAGAAAGACTAAAATCAGAATACAAAATAGAAGTGAGCACAAATGAATATTCTCTAATCGGATCTATTGCAACAGTGGGCCTAGCTGCATCATGTCTCCCTACTGGAATTCTCATCGATATCATTGGGCGCAAATTGGGAATGCTAATAATGGTAATACCATTCATCCTTGGTTGGGCTCTAATCACTTGGGCAGCAAACGTTGGTATGATGGTTGCTGGTCGATTTATAATTGGATTCTCAGGTGGTACATTTTGCGTAGCCGCTCCGATTTACACGGCAGAAATTTGCGAGAGTGAAATACGAGGTGCTTTAGGAAGTTACTTTTCATTAATGCTTGCTGGTGGTATACTTTATGTATACATTATAGGATCTTTTATAAATTTATATATTTTAACTATAATGTGTTTGCTCGTGCCTATAATCTTTGCCGTGACATTCTTTTTTATGCCGGAATCGCCCATGTTTCTGATATCCAAAGGAAAAACAGAACAAGCTGCTAAGTCTTTGCAAAAATTGAGAGGCAAACATTATAATATAGAAGGAGAAATGAGAGCGATGCAACAGAATCGAGCTTTTAGAACAAGAAAATAAACTTCCATGCAGGAAAGCGTTTTCCACAAAGGCTGCCATAAAAGCTATTACAATTTCTATGTTTCTCATGCTGTTCATGCAATTTTGTGGAATAAATGCAGTAGTTTTCTACAGTTCATCAATATTTGAAGAAGGCGGTCTTATAAGTGCCGATACCGCAGGCATAATAATAGCAGTTGTGCAGGTTATCTTCGTCTTGGTATCAATAGTAATAGTAGATAAATTAGGCAGAAGAATACTGCTGATAATATCCGCTGTTTCAATGGCTTTGAGTTGCTTAGGCATGGGAACTTATACCATATTTTCTAAAAATCCAGATAATCATGATATGATATTAAAACTTTCTTGGGTACCCTTAGTAACTCTATGCGTTTATATGGCTGCATTTTCTACAGGATTTGGTCCTATACCTTGGATGATGATTGGAGAGCTATTTCCATCAGCAATAAAAGGAATTGCAGGTGCCATATCGACAACATTTTGCTGGATAGTAGCATTTTTTGTCACACAATCGTTCGGAATGATATCTGATCAATTAGGAAAAGATTGGCCTTTCTGGATCTATGGTACTGCATGTGTAATAGCAGCGATATTCGTGTATTTTTGTGTGCCTGAAACGAAGGCTAAGACTTTAAGTCAGATTCAGCTAATGCTCGGCAGAAGCAATAACTAAAATGTTTTAATTCTGCAACGCCCATTTATAAAATTTTAATTCTGATTTTATTTATTTAATATATCATTTACAAAGTCTCTATTTCTTAATTATATTTATATAAAAATTAATATTAAACATTTTAAAATAATATACTTATATAGAGTATTAAATGGAAAATCATAAGCATTTAAATACATCAATCAAGCTACCCAAAGAATGTCATTGTTTACATAATCTACAATATTCATTTGAAATAAAATGTAATTAATTTACAATACAATAAATGTTTTTATTTGTACAATTATAGCATAACAATTTTATTACCTAACTTACAATTACAAATATCTATCCTTAATGATATTTTGATTGCTCGCAAATTTCTCGATTCCATCATGAGATGAAAACTAATGATTAATATCAAAAAATGATATGATAATCGACACACAAAAAGTGTATTAGAAAAGCGAAGTATGGCAATCGATATAGACAAAATATATTGGAAAAAATATGTTTAAAAAATTATATTATAGATAGCTGCCTAATATAATACCATTCATTTACACCATTAAATTTCATCACTGTTTCAGTAAAGTTTCTATCAATTCACGCTCTTCCGCCTATTATAGGCACACTTGTTAATGTTCATAAATGATCCGGTTTCATTTTCATACCAATAAAATTATTTAGCAAAAATATCTGGAATTGTTTTAATACTAAAATTTCACTAAAAATTATTATTAGACTAAGCACTGTTTAAAGTATGGCAGTAATGTAAATAATAAAATTCACGCTTCGTCTGCTAATAAAAAATACTCAGTCTTACCATACAAACACAATTTGCTCAACGTGATCCACATCACCATGTTTACAGCATTTACAATGAATCAGATCATAACAATCTCTTATTTTAAAGTTGTATATACACTTAAAATGTCACAAGATACTTATTAAATACAGGGCAGGTCATTCTTTACATTAAGTATTTTCAAACGATGGATTTCAAACCAGGTGCGTGATGTACTCCTGTGAATTGAGGCCGGATTCGTTGTGAGTCGCGCCTCATACCAACACTTGTCAGTTGGTGTAATGGTCGAAGGACGCTAAGTACTCGAGGGCTGCGTGATAGCAGAACTGATACTGGTCCTAGAATACGAAATTTTGTTCTACACTTTCAGGAAATATACTTAAATACATCTATTTATTTGTTTATTGATTCATAAGCAAGACGATTCAATAAGCATTATTTCAAGCCTTTATCCTCCGATTTGGATGTATGGCATCCAACTATGGGGATCTGCCAAAAATTAGCAATTTACAAATATTACAACGTTTCTAAAATAAAATACTTCGACAGGCAATATCTGCTCCAAGATATGCCCCGACATGGTTAATTCATCAGAACACCAATACTTTCATCACAATCAGAGAAGAAATTTAAAGAACTGCCCTTAGCTACAAGAACAAAGTCGACCAACATGAAAATGAACTTATAGCATATCTGTATAATACCACGTACAATCTAATGACTGAACAGAATCAATTTAATTGAAGTAACACAATGGTCGATAACGCAATGTATTACTTGGTTTATGTTTCAACATACTAGGTATGTTGTAATTTTATATAGTTTATTCATTTTTGTATAATAATATAATATTTAAATTAGAATGTAGTATAAAAGTACAAAGCAAACCATTGGGTTTTCCTTCTAGAAAATGCCACTGTTAATTTCCAAACCAATTACTCAATGTCTATTCATAAACAGATTGTAATTTATGTGTAAATAAAAAAAATCAAGCTCTTATTCCAAGTCAGCTTAGTCAAAATAATATAGGGGACCATATTTTTTAAGTCAAAACCGGGATGACAATTTTTAGTTATGCTAATCCGGGACTTCATGCTAAATAAATTAAATATGACTATCCAAATGATATAATAAAATATAATTTATTTTTTGGATATATGTTTTATTCGCTTTTGATCCTTGTATAAAATTCTGTTCAATCTTCTTCATAATTAATTTGCAAAAATTAGCACGTGTGTCAGACAGCCAAATGCAATGTGAAAGGCTATTTTATCCCGTCGTTGGAATTTTGTATTCGACAATTTTCTCATTTATAACATATTGATTCATATATGCATACTCGTTGTTTTGTAACATAATATACATCATTTTTAGATATTTGATAGGCAGTTGTAATTTCTCCATCAAGTACATTTCGAAAACCTGGGACAATCCGGAACAAAATCTGAATCCGGAACAAAAATTACTTCTAGAAAAAACCGGGACACAGTGTGTAAATTCGGAAGTGTCCCGGCCAAATCAGCCATGTATGGTCACATTATAATAAGTATATAAAACATATAATAAGTATTTATTTCGCTTCTGAAACTAACATATGAAAGCATAAACATTTTCCGCGAGTATCGCCAATAGGTGACACAAATATGACTACCTGCATGAACCTGATAAAGGCTGTCACCAATAGACGACATCCGCATGACGACCTGTATGTATGGGTGATAAAGACTTATCACTCCGAGTGAAATTATTGAGAATTTCTAATTGTTATCGTAATTTTTAGTTTCTTAGAAGTGCAATATATAATTTTTTAATACATTTACAGTACTGCCCTAGGGCAGGTCCGTGAGCTGAGTTAAACTTCAATTCGTTTCAGGGAAGAATAGTGTGAGATTTCCCTTGCCATTGCCATTTCACACTGCAGCACCCAAAATGGGCTTATTTTTAATTGAAAACTTATTATTGATCTATATTTTCTAGTTATAATGGACATCGCTGCTGCACGACGTCAGATTGCCAGAGCGACGGCTTGAACTTCAAAAAATATATACAGAAAAAAGATTAAAATTAATAAAGTAATGGCAATCTCTAGCACTAAAATTAAGTTTGCTAATTTCTAGTATGTTTTTTTATCAATTTTGAAAACAGTTTTCTGGCTATTTTCCGGAAACTGTTGATCGATTACCATGTGCATATATTTTTTCTGAGAATTTTCCAATTTTACCGAAAATTGTAGGACTTTTATCCGCAGCGTTTCAGTATCACACGAAGTTCAACTGTATGTTAAATAGCCACAAATTTTGAGAAGAATCTAACACTTTATGTATTACATAACAACTCAAAATCGAAAATATCCCCAATAAATTTTTGCCACTTACCTCAGTTTGTACCATGGCAGGTCGTTGAGCCCGTAGAACTCGCACCGTTTGGAAAACATCTAACACACCTTCATATTGCATTCGCTCTAATACAATACTCAATGTAATGAAAACACCAGTTCGACCGACACCAGCACTGAAATTTACATAAAACGTAAAATAAACCCTAAAAGTCATCATTAAAATAATAAAACTTTTTATAGTTCGTATAAATACCTGCAATGTACTGTGATGGGTCCGTCTTGTCCAAATTGTTCCTTAGTTTTATGAACTTGTCCAATAAAATCGATAAAACCTTCTCCGCTTTTAGGTACGCCCTGTTCAGGCCAGTCAATGAATTGGAACTGCCTTACTGTCTTAGAAGAACCATCTCTTGCGTCGGTGACCTAATTTTATAAATAATAAATAGTTATATTTTTGATTTCTTGAAGTTTAATGAACACAATAAAATTAATACGTTACCTTGAATTCCCTTAATATATATTGTGGCATATTATATTCAGCAATAGGGTCTACGACAAAACATTGATATCGAACAGATCGGTCAGATGGCCAGTATTGAGCACATTTTTCCTATTAAAACATTATAATTAAATTAGAATCAGAAATTGAACTAATATATGTATATATAAAAGCAGTCAACTTACTCTTCCCATTTCCTTGAGTTTTGTCAACATCACGACTATCGTCGAATTGTGTTCCCAGAGCATTCTCCACAAATCGTCCGCAGTTTCTGGCAGAGGACCTTGAGCTGCAATATACGCGCTTCGGTATCTGTAGCCGTCCATAAAACTCGCATTTATGTAATCAGAGCCCTCCACCCCACGTAAAGGTGTCAGACAAACACGAGAACTCTCATAGGGAAGAATATGGATTAGACGATTTTTGTGTTTGTTGCATGGCAAATTGGCAGTAACGAATCGTGATGCATCCGTAGATTTTGTGCATGATAATCGTTTGAACTCCAATTCCATGCCAGTGACAGACTCTCCTGGCTCTGTTCGCATCAGGCGCTGTATGTGGCCATGTAAACCGCGGGCTGGTATCTCTGTGTTACCGCAGACGATCGCCTCGAGAAGTGCATCGTGTATGAAAACATACTGATCTTCTGTTTGTACCATATAGTTACGCTGAGCTCGTAGGCAGGTAACATGGCCGTAAATATCAACAGTTTTTTCGTGACGTAAACGTTCAAGCATGGAATCGATTACAATAAAGCAACCTGTTCGACCAACACCGGCGGAGCAGTGTACCACGACTGGGCCACAGTCAGCTGGTGTTAAAGCACGGACACGACGCAAAAATTGTAGGAATGGTGCTGGATGATCAGGTACGCCATGGTCGGGCCAAGCTGTGAACTGGAGTTGCTTAATTTCACGTCGTTCTGTAGCGCCTGTACGCTGGATTTGGAATGTTCGAATGCAATAAGCTGCAAGTTCCTGCAAAAAAAAAAACAAAATTTATTAGAGCATTGAAAAAAATCTATTAATTCCATATTTGGTTATTTCTTACTTGTACGTCAACTGTAGTGACAGTCATTTGGCCATAAACGTCTGAGCCTCTAGTTGGCCAATACTGGTCACACTTTATACGCGCTCGTTCTTCAAGTCGGGTCATCATCACAATAGTTGCAGATCGCAATTCCCAACACATTCGCCAGAAATCTGAAGCGGTTTCTTGTAAAGGACCTTGGGTTGCCACATAAGCATTGTTGCGCCTAAAATAAAAATTTAGTAAAATATTACTAAATGCTACATCATAATATTCATATAATAGAAACAAGATTAAATATCAGAATCAGATCGTTTTTGCCAAGACATTGGTATTATAAAAAGGCTTTGTCACACATTGCAAAAAAAAGTAATAAAACTCCGTATTTGCTGATATATTAATATGGAAAATTAAAAGTTTCTAATTATTTACCTGTATCCGTCACAGTAATTTGCATTTATGTAATCTCCTCCTCGGGATTCAGTTGGTTGTAGAATAACACGACTGTGATCATAAGCGATTACGTTTGCATATCGATTTTTAGGCTTGTTAACTTCCATATTAGAATGATCCCAAGTGAATGTTTGTCCAGTTTCGATACTTTCATATTCCTAAAAATTTCATTTAAAAATCTGTTAGTTTCATACATTTTCTATTTTATTTATATTTACACTTGTATGTGATATTACGAAGACTAAATATTGCACTTTCAATTTAATAATGATGGAATAAAAAAATCCTTTATCATTTACCTGTGCAAATTTCAGATTGTCATTAGCTTTAAGGCGTTCAATATGATCGGCCAATTCGGATATAGGTATTGGAGGATGTGACATCATTGCAGGAGTTTGGAAGTTTAATCTTCTCATTTCAACTGGATCTTGTGGTGTTGGTCCTGCTCCCAAATCGGCAGCCATGAGTGGGCGAGTAACTGCAGCCTGATCGGGTGCCTTGCATGGTCTATTGCGTCGTCTTGCTAAGAAGACCAACACCAGACAAGCGGATAATAATAGCGCTGCTATACTTGGGCCTGAAGAATTAATAAAAATAGTAGTTTTGCATAATAATTTAAAATTTACAACAGAACACTGGAAATTGTATACAATAATTATTTTACTCACCTACTATCCAAACAAGACCTGCTTCTTCGGTGTTGCGATTAACAGATACGTCTGGGTCACCTCCTGGTGCATTGGGGTCTGGTCTACGTGGCGGGTCACCTGGAGGTACTTCACGCATACTAAGCGATAAATACTCAGAAAATGGCGATGAAGTATATAAGTGCTTTTGAGGAGTGTCCACAACAGCTCGTACAAAAATACGGTAACGCCTATCTCGCTCCAATCTAATGGAATAAATAATTATTGAAAGCTATTTAGTCATTTGTATTGAGAATTTTATCAATAAATAATGTTAAAAATGAGTTCAGTCTGAATGAAAACTATAATAAAACGATGAATTTATTATAAAGTAATAAATAACACAGAAAAAAATTGTTGAAATAAATTGAGATCAGCAACAATAGGGTACAGTCACCTTCTATTTGTGAATCCATCATAAATATCACCACTGCCAAGATGGAAAGTGTAAGGAATGTTACGTTGAGGAAATTTCGCAGCAATATAAGGTGCGTCCAGGAGTGATGCTTTGGCCATTGATGCTGATGTTCCGGGTGCGCCATTATTATTAACCATTTTAGCTCCAGCAATCATTTCGTCCGTTAAAAATTGGTCAGGATGTTTGTGAGCCAATGATTCGTCTTCAGGAACAACAATTAGGTAATAATGAGATATTGGACCATATTCTTCAGAAGCTTGTGGTAATATGACCTGGAAAAAAATCACCATATTTAAAATAACACAAGATTAAATTCTCATATCCATATCTCTAGTGATTATATTCTATAGATCAATTCTCCTGTATTTGATTTCGTACCTGTATTTCTTCTCCATTAACGACACCGTAAAAATCAGGTTTGACCATGGGTTGCGGTGCAGCCATTTGTGTAGTTACAGTAATTCTAGCTGGTGGTCGGTACTGGTAATCATTTGGTACGGCACTTACATTGACGCAATACGTTGTGAATGGTGACAATTCGTCGATCATATGATTTTTGGCATGAGCAGGTAATACTACTTCGCGCCTTGGCACTGTTTGAGATCGGGTGAAACCTTGTGAATCAACGAATTCTTTGACGGCGTCGAATGATACCTAAAAGAAAAAACATAATATATGCAAAAATGCAATGCAAATGAAAGAAATGCAATTTTTTCCTTCCGTTATTATTACCTTATAATTTACAGGGTTTAGGCGAATTGGCGGAGACCAAGATAAAGTCATCGAATGAGTGCTGACGTCGTGCGCTCTTAAATCTAATGGCACATCTTCTGGTTTAACCTGAAATAGCATAAATAAAAAATAGATCAAAACATTGCAGTATATATTCATCAACATCCATTGTCAGTAGACTTTTAAGCTGCCTTGAATTACACCAGTAATTAATGACCTTGATCTTGAATTTACCTTAACATTTACTTTTTCCGACAGTCTCCAAAGACCACCATCTGAGGTTCTGGCCGCTACTGCCACACGATATGTGGCATACTTTTCCAAATTTACTAAATCAGCAGATTCCGTACGTGCGACATCTTTATGTTGCCATTCGTCCAAATCAGAACCTGCATCCATAGAAGCTGTTGCAGCAGCCATTGCGTAGAATACCCTGAAAAAAATAAGATCATTAATTGTTTTTTTCATTTGTTGGTCAATATTAAATTGAATATAGAATACTCAATTGAAATAATAGTATGTAAATATTATGGAGCTTGGGGTAATACATTGAATTTTAATTTGGTATCTCTATAGTATGCAAGTTTTGGCTGTAATTTTAGAGCAACTCTTGTCAGAGTAATACCTTGAAGTATGTATTGAGCAAATGTCTATATAAAGCCTAAATTTGTTGTTCTTGTCTCTTTTTCAATTAAAAATAAAGACTTTATTCTTTTACCTGTATCTTTAAGATATTTACCTGTATCCAACAACTTTTCCACGAGATGGAACGCCTTCCCACCATACTTCGGCGCTTGAATCAGAAGTTGCAACCGCTTGAACAGACATTGGGGCTCTTCCTAAATCGCGTTCCGTCCTTGCAGACACATCTGCACAATAAGGACCTGCTCCACGACTTGTGTGGGCTCTTACCCGAATTAGATATTCAGTATTTTCTTCCAAACCTGGAAATAATATTAATTATTTCATACATTACTATAACCGACTACTGCAATTTACCATGGTAGATACCTTGGTTTATACATTAGGAACAGAAGTATGTAGATACAACGAATCAGGACAAGTAGTAACTAGTTTTAATAAATGTGTAATACATTTAGTGATTTGTATACAAGGTGGTAATATAATTTCCAATTACATAGAATCATATCGATATTTTTATTATAAAAACTCTTTTACCTCCAAAGACAACTCTGGCTCCTTCGTCCACATTACTTCCAGCGGTAATATTTGCGGTATTTTCTGCTGCCACGGAACCATCGGATTTGCGCCTGAGCTGGGCATCATATCGAACAATACGGCCATTTCGATGTTCGCGAGTTGGTGGCAACCAGCGCACCACTATAGAATCAGGTGTTTGGAATCGAACTTTTACCTAAATAATTCATATATAATAGTAATCCAGTAAACTTACACAGTTCATGTAGACAATATGTTTTATATACTCCTTAAGATAAAATTAAAGTGATGGCAAATAATATGAGTAGATGTCGAATATAATCAGATGAATCAAATATAGAGACCAAATGAATATGTTACCTCTGTGGGTGGTCCATCAGGAGCTCCTTCTGGTGTTGAATAATATTTTACGGCTTCTTGTCCAACTCCGATAGCATTTCGACCAGCTACACGAAATTCATATTCCACGCCTCGTTCGAGATCACCTTTTAGAAACACATGAATAATTAGTATAAACTGTACCAGTAATTTTGTAGAATTGAGATTTGGAATATGTCATCATATTTTAAATAAATAACTAAAAATTCATTTCCATTGAATGTTATATTGCTTTTTTATCGTCACTATGAATACATATGTTAAGTTTCCTTAATTTATCATACCTATTCTTCTGGCCGTGATTTGTCCACCATTGATGTGTTCCTCTTTTAGTGGTGGTTGGTCTCTTACACCATGTCTCAATCGATAGCCTCTAAGTTCTCCGTAGGTCTGAGAAGGTTTACTCCATTCCAATTCTACAGTTACTGATGGTTCTCTTTCGATTACCTTCAAAGTAACATGAGGTCTGTGAGGAACGCCTCCTGGGGTCCGTACCATGACTGGAGGACTGCGATCGCCGTCACCTTTGCGAGTCAAAGCTGCCACCTGAGGTAAATAATGGATAAAATGATGTCGAAAATGTTAAATCAAAAATATTTTTGAACCTGTTCAAAACAAGATCTATCTGTTTTTCATCAGGGTTATTTTTACACAAATTACGATTAATATAAGCTTGTAGGCTTCGACGATATTGGAGATGAATACCTGATGATACAACATATCTTTTAATTCTAACATATTTCGTAAACTTTTCAAATCTTTACTTTTCAGTTATTTTAATGTATTTTTAATTTGCGAATGATATTGACAAAAATATTTAATAATTCAGATTGAAAGTAAAAAATAAGATACAACGTCCTCGACTCAAATTTGAGATCTTGGCCGAAATACTAGTCAAAGTTTAATATTTCTAATTCACTAATCTTTTAAGCATAATAATTTCGATTTTTACTTCGAGGTCCACAAGCGTGCCTTCAGTGCTGTGACACCCATGTGGAATTTATGTGGATTTCAGATTGCTCCCGACGCTCGGTGCTTACTAAGTTTGAATTTTTAGTTTTAATTAATTCAATTTACTAATTCGATGACTGTTACATAGAGCACCTATAAGAAGATGCATTTGACAATATTTTAATCTTACAGTTATAGAAATTAATAAAAATAGACTGATCTTAATACTGAAATTGTGATTTGTAAATATTTTGCATGCTAAATAATATAATTTATAACAAATGTAAACCTGAACACTGTATCTAGAATCAGGTTGAAGTCCAGTGACGTTTAGTTCCAACGCGGCGCCATCCAAAACATCAAATCTCATAGGATCGTTGAGCAGATTCTGTGTTTTACCCTAAAATAGTTTCAAAAATATTTAAATTGTTTATTACATATCACCTGAAACCTACTATAGAGTTAAGTATGAGGTCAGCTATACGTAAATAAATTAGTCTAAAATAATTAGTCCAATATACTCATAAAATCATGGAAAATCCTGGGCGCTAAAAATTGTGATAAAACTTTTCATGAAAATACAGTCGTTACTGGTAAGGCCCACTTGGTATATTCTCATTCGCGTAAATATTTTGAAAAATTGAATTTATCCATTATTTATTCGTATCAATCAAACAAATCCAGAAAATACTTTCTTCTGAACTAGTAAAAATTTTTGCACAGAAAAAAATATGAAAGAACTACTAACATAATATAACAAAGTTCTATCATTTGAATGCGTTAATACAATTGCAAAATAAGTTATATAGGTAAATAAACAGTATTGCAAAAAAAAAATGTAAGAACCATGTCCTTTACGTAAAAATCTTACAATTGAGTCAAAAAATTAGACTAATTTTGTAATTACGACTGTTTCACAAAGTTGGATAACTTTCCAATTCTAAACGTGTACTGACTCAAAAAAGTACTAGATGATATAACTTAAAAAATATCAGACAAAATATTACCAAGTACGACTATGGTAGGGCACGACTTGTACCTTATTATTTTATGAATAATTTTTTAACTTTAAATAATGAATAATTTTTTAAAATTTTTATTACCTCTTCTTTAACCTCTTGGACATGAACGTGATACCCTCTAATAACACCATTACGATCCTTTTCCAGAGGCGGGCGCCAAACGACATGTATGGACGTGGAATTCAATGGGGTCACTTTGACTTCTTGGGGCTCACCAGGCACTGTTATTTGATCATGGGGCAAATCAGAAAATGCACTAATCTCGGATTCATTTATTTTAAGATTTACAACTTGCACGCGAACGAAACGCTTAGGTATTCCTTGGCATATATTTGTAAATAATGTGCTTGGGGATACCTGTGCGCACCTCATGCATACATGATCGACCACGTAATGATAATAAAATTATTTATAAAAATTATAATTTACTTTCGAACAGTGTTTAAAAGACTTATGCAGAAATCTTAGAGCGTAATAGTGCAAACGAGGCTATTGATAGTCTCAAAAATGTTGCAGTGGCTCCAATAATAAATCATCTAAAAAAATGTACCATTTAGGAATATATTTAAAAAAATAAATAAGATATTTTTCATCAGTATTACGTGTGATCATTTATCTCACAAAACCGATTGTTTATGAACATTATCTGTACAAATCCATAAACAACCATTTTTGGACATAACGTATCAAATGCACATCTACTTCTCAATTCACTTATAAATAATAACAAAAATAATAAAATCGTCGAATTTTCAAATCCTCCTAAATCCATATTCATTATTTACACAGTACAAACGCTTCGTGACATTTGAATACCAACACGAAAATATTTTTCGTAGGATAACAAATAAATTCGAATAAGAATAACAAGATACATTTTTTTAAATTTACTCTCTACACATACCTGTACTGCTCACTTTTGGTAACATTTAACAAATTATTTATATATTTAAACATTTATAATATTATGAACAGTTGCATTCAATATGATAACTAATTTTACTTCGATTTAAATTTACTTATACTTAAACTAAATAATAATATAACCATGCACTATTGTATCCTAAGATTGAAAAATTTACCAAAATTTCTAATTTATAAAATTTAATTAACTATAAATAATCAATAAAATTTTATTTCGTTTCTGAGTTAATAATTCGTTGGTTTAATGTTTTTTACCTTGGCTACGGATGCATTGAGATTTAGAAATAAAAATTTAAATAATCGATTATTTTGAAAAACATGATCATGTTAAAAAATATCACTAGCACAGCAAATGTTAGAAAGAAGAAAATGGAGGTGTAGCTTCGAACTGAGATATATATTATTCAGATATAGGTATACAATTTTCTTTGAAATTTTTTTGGAAAATAATTTTGTAAATTTTCGAGTTGAGTTTGAAGCTGCACCTTAGTGCAAACTGCTGATCAAACCAATTATTGGCATTAATTATTATATTCGAAATGTGTAATATTTTTGGTAGGTAAAGAAATTATAAAGTAAGTGCTTGCATAATATATTTTACAGAAATAATTAAATAAGATCGCAAATTGATTTTAACCCTTTCACTACGTGAGTGTTTTCCGCAGAAGTGACACTGCTGTACGGAACAGCAAGCCGCAAAAAACAACGTATTTTAAGGATAAAAATCATTATCAATATAAATGTATTTAAAAACTAAAAATTAAACCTGGAAAAAACCTGAAATTTTCAATAATAAATTAGAATACTCAATAAATTAACTCAGAGTGATAAATATCAAAACAGTCAATGACGTCGATCGTTATGCTGATGCCGTTTAAAGGCGACACTCGTACACACAGGTAGTCGGAAGGGTTAAAATATATAAAGTATATTAGGTGTCATATCGATTCACTCTTTTATAGCCGGATAAAATTGAAAAATAAAGGATCACATATATATACGAGTATATAAGGTGACCATATTTTTAGGCCAAAACCGGGACGGCAAATTGTTGTTATGATACTTGAATATAATTTTGATAACAAATGCTATTCAATTATTTGAGGATGCAATAAAAAACTTTTTTTTAAACAAATCCATTTTTATGCAGAATTACTGACTTTTAGTAGGAATCATTATGTTATATTTTTCATGTACATATACGTTTTCTCCGTTTTTAAGCCTTCTATATAATTCTATTCAATTTTCTTCGTAATTGACTTACTTAGTCAAAATTCAAATGTTCAAAAGGTCGTCCTCATGATTTTTGCTAATTATGGTAAAATTGCAAATAAAAAGGTTCGAAATTATTAACGTTAAAGTTACTCGCATTTGGAATGTTGCATTCGGAAATTTTCTCATTCATAACGTATTGTTTCATAAAAACATACTCGTTGACATTGCAAATATTTGATGAATGATTGTAATTTTATTTGCAAGTAACTGCAAAAATTTAATTCAATTTTATACTTTTTGAATAACCGGTATAATCCAGGATAAATATTGCTTTGAGAAACATCGGGACACAAGGTCACCTTATATAGGGTGGCCCATTTAAAAATTGGAATTTATCGATAACAACTTGCCTGTAGGCCACACCGTGCGGAATTCGAAGTTGCGATATATGGGAAAAAAATTAAGAATTTTGAGACCTTTCTAACGATGTATAATACTTTATATATTTTCTTTACAGAAATATCTAAACCGTAAGATCACTAGATCACTAGGACCACTAGATGGACCACCCGTTATATAATAAAACCGGGACTGTCCCGGCCAAAAATCGGGGCGTATGGTCACCTTATATATAAGAAATTTTGTCGCTAAAATATAAATTCACAGTCTTGTACTTTAATAGTTAAATTATTCATTACCCGGTTGTAATGCCATTTTCAACAACTATCAACAAATTCAAGATCTATGGGCAACCACGACTCTATCAACAGTTTACACTTTTGGAAAGAATAAAAACCAAACAAAATCGAACGCGCAAACAGAGTAAAATTGAAAAATAAACATGACGTGGCAGTTTTATTCTGCCAACAGCTAAAAACATAATACAAAACTTTTTCGAGACGTATTCTCAAAAACAGAGATATCGTCTTTTGGGATTCAACTAACGCAAAAAAGGATAACAACACACGAAAGCGACACGGCGATACTTACTCCTCCCGGCTGTGCCAAAAGTATATCCAAATGATCGGCGAGAGTTGGCGGGTTCGAGAGGTAATATTGAAAAAATATCGAAGAACGACAGTCAGTATAAAAATTCAAAACAGGTTTTCACAAAAATCAAACATTTCAAAAATTCATCAAAAATATATCAGGATTGTCACTTATCACATATGGCAAAAATTTGTTTCAAAAATCGTCATCGCACGCAAAAATTCTTGCATCGTACGACGGAAAATATAGTGTACCTTGAGTTTTACAAAAGTTTAGAAATGCTAAGCGTCTGTTAGAGTTTCTAAGCTGTTGTAAACATACCAATTGATTTTAAACAAAAATATCAAAACAGCAATACTATAAATCCATAGTATTGAAACCTCCTCCAAAATCGTCAAAAAACAAAATATCGATCACATTATTCCTTGCGTCCACCCACGCACATGTAGTGATTCCAAAAATGTAAAAAATTATCAAAAATAATCCTTCGCTGCACGACACTTTTCACAGACGATGTTATAAAAAATAATTGTATAAAAATTGGAAAATGGAAAACCAAAAAATAGACTGTGCGTATAAAAACTCCATCGTCGTTTATTTTGTGTATGTAGTCCAAAAACAAAAACTTTCGACTACAGTGGCAAAATATGTTTCAGTGTTTTAATATTTCGGTTATTGGCATGTGTGCGTGTTGCAAAAATATTCAAAAATTATTTGGCGGCACTCACACACACGCAAAAAATTAAAAACCTTCATAATACCAAACCAGCACATTTTTCTGTATACTTATTACTGTGTCCGCTTGTAATAAATATAGTTGGTTATTAGTAGTAATATAATATATAAGAGCATGCAGAGTATAAAACAACAAAAAATACACATAACTACGAATATAAAGAATTTGAAAAATAAGATTTACGATGAAAATTCGGAAATAAACGTCTACAAGCGACATATAAAAAATGATGACGCTCGTATTGCAAACGTCAATACTTCCGAATAAATACTGCAAAAATTCTAAAATTTGTATTTCGCATAGTGTTCAAAATTCATGTATATGATTGTGACACTGTACTTAGTATTGGTATTCAAATGTAGATCATTATGGTCCTTTAATATGCTTACTTATTTTTTATTTCAAATAAAACCTATGTACCCGAAGAAAACTGTGAGATACTGGATTGGAAAATATCGTATTGAAAACTTTAAATACTTTAATTTCCATCCAGTATCCCAATAAACAATAAGTCAAATCAACATGATAATTCAAACACAGGAATAGTTAGAAACCAACAGAAGCCTAATGTCAAACTTGTGTTATTATATTATTCAAATTGTAATAACTAATTAGAAGCTTAAGATGAAAATTAGTAAATTACTTTTCGACTTTTATAAAGCCGATACATTATTACAGTAGTAGTATTACTATTCACACTCGCACACGCTTTCTCACAGGGTGCATATATAATATTTGTAGTGCGGCCAAAACAGAAAGTGCTTTTTTTCGGTGATACAAATCAGATTAATAATATTTGTGCCATTGTGCGCATGTCAAATCAATTGCCTACTATATTATATAGACATAACCTAAATTGAATCAGGTGTAGGAATCATCAAGGATAGGAAGATTCAATCGTAAAATATGACGTATTTGATTTGAAACCTCTTGTTAGACTATTATTTGTAATAAGCAATAAAAATACGCTAAAAGTAGATGTAAAATAGGTGAGATGATAGAAAATTTAAGATAAACGCGACCGATCAGATCTTCTTGATCTTACAGATCCTCTGAAGGAGGTACAACGTTAATCTTCCAAAACATCGTTGCAACTACTATGAATAGTTACTCTGATAACAACTAAAAATAAATTCAATAAATTCAACTATAAGTTATTTTACATCACTTGGTGCAGATACGAAAAATAGGTGAACTTAAGCGCCAACTATCTTCAAGGTTATTTGCTTTGACGTGAGAGTAGCAAACTTTTTACTGTTCTCCTATATTTTAAATTTCTCTCAGTTTTCTGAATATAAAGCGTTTGTTTTTCAATTATGTCAGTTTAGATTATAAAAAGAGGACAACAAGGTAGTGATTCAAAAATGCCTGTCTCCACCAAGCAGACTAGAAAAAGCCTCAATAGAATGAAATCGTTAACGCATTCTTTAGATCATACTTGGTCTTTTGATCATACTAATTCGGTCATTTTGAAAGCAATAACTTTTAGTAATGCATTATATCGTAGAAAGCTCGTGAACCGTTATTATTATCATCTCTCACAAAAATACAATTGTAAAGCATATAAACTTAAAAAACCTTAGCTTTAAACTTGAAAAAATAACGAACGATGCCTTTTTGATCCTATGTTCTTGTAGTTAATTTGTGCATCTAATCAAGTACTAACTTTGACGTCGAGATACGAACAACAATATTTCTTTGAGAACTACCAAAAATTGAATAAAAATTTATGTCTTTCTGATATTGTTTCGATCAATAATAATCATTAACGTTTTAATCATTTCCCACGTAAATGCAAAAATGTAGCATGTGGACGCACTAAACTCTTTTGCGAAAATAAAAAATCTAAATAGACTTTATTCGATCCTGTTTTTTTTCTAAGTCATTTGTTTAGTAAGTGAAGTACTACTAGCAAAAACAAATTGAAAATTATATGGCTTAAGGATACTGTTTCGACTGCCTTATTTATGCTTCTCAGATTCGATTGAAAAAGAGTGTTTTAGTGTTTTGAATAAGTGATTCTAGATTAAGGAAAAATAGGATAGAGTTGAATATAAAGAGGAAGATAGTAGGAGTTATCTAAAACCAAACCAAAAGAGTGATATAAGCATGCAATAAGGTGGTACTGTGTTCAAATCTAGTATACTCAAAAAAAGGTGCGTGCGCGTAGTGAAAATGCAAAATAGTGCCGGCGTTTATTTGTAGATATCAAAGTACTTTATTTGGTTCAAATATTAAACATTGAATCAAATATGTAAAAAAATACTTTAAATTCAACGTGAGTGGTATTCAAAGTGCAATAAACAACGACAAATTGCATTGTGCTATTATATATAAATATATAATATATATCAAAAATAAAATCGCAGAAGCAATCAATACATGTGATAGTGAGTGTTCAAAAATACACTAAACATTTATGATAGTCGGTGTAAGAATTGATATTATTTCGTTCAAATATATAATATAAAACAAAATATAAATAAATCACGGTGATTAATTATAATTAAGATTGAATAATTATATTTGATATATCAACAAGCAATATAATTTGGATCATAAACCTCCTCAACAAATCCTGCTAGATTAAGCGTAGGGCTTTTGAAGAGAAAAAAGGAAATAGTGTTAGTATATATTGTCAAAAATTTGTTTCCAAAAATATCAATATATATTGTTTGTCTACACATAACTATATACTAAAATATGATTTTTCTTCTCTCTCGCGGTAACTAAAAATGCATAACGCCGCGGCCGATTCAAAAACTACATCAAATGACGAGTGGATGCTGCAAAAAAATATTGGTTAGACATCAAAAATACAGTTGTCCATCCCAATCTGCAAGCATGCCTCATCTGCGCAGACACCTGAAAAAATCGCTTCAAACTGCAAAACAAAACTTGCGCCACGCTTCTTGCAAGGCGGGCCAAAAATCTTTGCACCGATCTAAATTGGTGATCAATTGTCTTGGATGGAAAAAAATAAAATAAGAAAAAGGTCTAGAAATTCAATTCACAGGAGGAATAACGGAGAAGGTTCAGTTTTTTTTCAACATTAGAAATAAAAAAATCAGTATTATAAAAAATAATACTCAAAAAATATTGTGGCATTATTACATTAGCTTCAATAAAAAGATCAAAATCAAAATGGTAAAAATATTTTGTATTTCAAAATATATAAATTTTAAAAAAATATTGAAGAAATCAAACAATGCCTCAATAAAATATTTTTTTTCTGAAATTCTTTTCCTAGAAAAACTCATTGATAATATGTATAGTTGGTAGGACATAAGAGATCATACAAATACATAATATTCCTAGTTAAAAACATTTTTTAAAAATAATAAATGTTAAGAGATGATTCAGAAATCTTGGCTTTGTGAGAAAGACGATTTTGATAAAGTTTTTCACATTTACTTTAAAAAAATTAATCAGTAATAGCCGAGTCAATAAATTCCGTCTAGAACTTTAACATAATATGTTTGGTAAATTCTAGCAGGTTAGTTGCTTTAGGGCACATATTTTTCAAAAATGACTATTTTAAGAATTTTTTTTTATAAAAATCACCTGCATTTCGAAATATCCCGAAAATTAGGACAGATACGAATAAAATACTTAAATAAATAAAAATTGAGATAAAAAAAATTGAGTTGCCTTAAAAATCAGAAATTTAAAATTATAAAAAAAATTAGTGCTGTTTTTG
>NW_020537324.1:63228236-63281799 GCF_003426905.1 Ctenocephalides felis
TCTCACCATTTGTATTTCCTACTGATTGCAATGGTTGGCAAACAAACATTTTCCAACTTTTTTGTTAAAATTCGGCACCTATAAATAAAATATAATTTTCTAACCATATATACTTACGAGTCAGGTACTGAATATATGAAAAATCCGAGAAGTTCCCATCTGCAATTTGGAGATAATTTGTTTCTCGATCAGTTACACATTTTCATATATTTCCGTATCACATTTTCATTTTAGAATTATTTTTGTTTAGGTTTAATTTTTTGGAGATAGGAGGATAAAGGATTGATTATAAGCAATATATATATATATATACATAAGATTATTTTGCATGGTAAAATATTGTTAATGTATAATAATATTTTGTTGTTTTGTGGAATTACACTGGTTATCATTTTTGACAAACAATTGAATAGTTTTAACTAATCAGATATTTTTCGTTGTTGTTAGAAGAATATAGATAATTTAATACCATATTGACATATTTTGTTATGTAGTTTTAGCACAAAGTATTGTTAATATACAATTAGTATTTATGGTATATTTACTATAAAACTCTTGCCTTTTCACAACCCAACCTGTTGTTTCATGACGTCATTACTTTCGGGAAATAAATATTTAAGGAAAATTTTCATAATTGAAAAAAAATTGAAAAATAGTATTATTTTAAATCAAATAAAAAAATAATGATTAAATTGTTCTTTATCTTAATAATTGAATTTGATCGAATAAGTCTTAAGTTCACAATAAAATGATTCATGAAATATGTGTGATGATGTATATAATTATGATTTTTCATGAAATTTGGGTTAGTTTAGAAAAAATTATGATTTTTCTCATGCAACATATTTTTGTTGTGTTAACTGTAGTGAAAATTTCAATAATTAAATGTATATTTGTTGCTTTACGTAGCAAATTGCAATTTGATAAAGCATATAACCAAAGTTAGTTTATTGTTGTAACAAGATTCCATCCTTAATATCCGTTTCTTAAACAAAACCTCGGATATAAATTTCACGTTCAGTTTGCCCCATGTTCTGCTGTGCAGTATAATATGATGCTCTTTCGAGAACACTAATTTAAAGTTATAATTACGTCGTTTAGACTTACTGCGTTTTGCTGGAACAATCCAACTATGATATTCATCTTATTAAATTTCTATTAAGCAAAGTTGTATTTGCGCAAATGCTTTTAAAACGTAAAAAGTAAACATCGCTTGTGCTGTTCGCGGTTCGCGACTATACGAGGTACTTAAGATGTTCTAAAGCTTTCGGATATTATAGCGAAACACTTATGAAATTCCATTAAATTTTATAAATTACGACGATGGAGATATTTTTTAAAACACATTTAATGGTTTATGGTCGCTCGAAAGTTTCTTCAAGTTATTTGTAGAAATATTTTGATGCATGAAATGCACGAAATTTATATTAGGGAGTTCTATTACGACTTAATATATTACAATTGATAGATAATAATCTAGACACAATATGCTATCAACTACCAGTGGGGTAAGTTATTGTTCAAAAATCGAAATTGAAATGTTTTAACATTTCTTTACGTTTTGAAGGTTTCTGAACATTTTGGCATACCTTAGACAAAAATGGATGTGTGTATCCAGTAGTATGTAATAATGGAAACAATTTCTCGCCCACATTTTCTGGCGCAAGGACCTATTTAAATGGTTCAAAAAACATTCAATTCCTATTAATAAGTGATTAGTTTTTGGCAAACATAGGTCCAGCCGTTTGGGAGTGCGAAGCAAAGAGTACAAAAAGAAAAATCAAGTTTTTGAGAAAACGGAGTATTCGATTTCAAAATTCAATTTCATTCCATTTCAAATTCAAGTGCATTTTTATGGGTGAAGTGGTGATTTTTAGTTTTTGGCAGATGCAGGTCTAGTCGTTTAGGAAATACGGAGCAAAATGTGCAAAAATTGGCAGTTTTTGAGAAAAATAAGCATCCCGTTTGAATGATTCAAAAAACTTTCTGCTTGTGTTGACGAAACGAAAAATTTCAATTTTTTTTACCTATTTCAGAAAAATATTTTTTGATTATAGAAAATAATTCGCATGTTCGAAATTTTGATTCGGTACGGAAAGTTCTAACAATTTCCTCAAGGCGCGATGCCATAGATACACTACTAGTTATTTTAATTAATTTCAGTATTAGAATATGAATTACAAGATTAAATTGCAATTGTATGATGTGGTGTAAATAGAAATAAAGTAGTAAAGTCATTACAAATCCTAAATAAGGATAAGTGATGAAAAATAGCAAAACATGCGAATGAACAAACTTCCAAACTTTTGATAAGCAAACTAATGAACCACGGACTAAAAAACTATCAATCACTAACCAATTAGGAACGGAAAGAGGTAAATTACCCAGCTAAACAACTAGGATGCAAAGAAAAAAATAATGATATTTGGTGATCCTGATTTATAGCAATTAATAAATATTAGTAACGCAATCAATTGCATTATTACCGAACAAAATTTAATAATATCTTTAATATACATAATAGTAATCAATAGCAATCACTGAAGTCAGAATCTATCACCAATACCTTCTAATAACATATGTACCTATTATTGATGATCACTGCAACGTTATAGAAAATCATCAAAGAATTAAAACTTTTATGTATGAACATAATCATATCAGGTTTAATTAGAAGACTAAGTAAAAGAAAAGTTTGGTATAATTTTTTTTTTCATTAAACGTATAAGACATTCAAATAATTTGAAATATATTTTTGGATCCATTTACTTTAATATGTAAATATATTTTACAAGAATTATTTATAGATATTTATATATCCATAAATAATCTTTTAATCCAGCATCAATAATATTCATAGTGTATAACTTTCCAAAAACTCTTCACAACGACGTAAATGTACCAAAATATTCTGGCAGCAGATGTCTAAACTTTACTTGAACATGCAGGCATATCATTTAGAGAAATCTGGAAGATATATTGATGTCGTCAGGGTGTGTGAAAAAAGTTAGTGCAAAACGTTTCGCTTTTCATAACATGAAAACATCGCACGAGCTTGTGAAATACGGGAACAAGAATATATTGGAAGATCGAGTAAGTAAATCTATCGAAGCGACGAATAGTTTAATATATAATATAAACTGGAGTTATGGCGGTACAATATACGAGATCGAGGTCCTAGAAAAATTTGACAAACTCGGAAAAGTGAAAGAAGAATAGATTTGTTACAGTTTAATATATATACAAGGCATTGCATTAACTATATAAATACAAAATTATCTAATATTAAATCAGTACAAATAATAAAAAAATAATTAAACAATTAAACATATGTTTATTGATAAGAAATTATTTCTATATTATTCGTAGTTTCTATAAATCTTTGAAGTTATTAAAATGGAAAATATTTTTTAGGCAAGACAGATATTACAGCTGTTCAAAGATTGAAATTATATCGCCAGCGAAAAAGTAAAAAAAAATACAATCAGTCAATGAATGCATGTTAATTTTAATTACATGGAGTTCTTCAAACACAATTACGTGATGAGTAGAGTTGCAAAAACAATATTTGTTTAGGCGTTGTTTAACATAATCCACTGCGTGAACGAATATTATAGAATTTATTAATCAGCAATTACTTCATTTCTCTAATGAAGGTTCATTTCTAAATGCTAATTACAATGACAAACCGATCATGTCATATTTGAAGTATGACTTCAATTACATTATTGTTTTTAAATATTATACATATTTTTAATGCTATTAAAAATATATAATTTATAATTTATCATTATATAAATGTGTATAATGGTTAACACTAATTAAATGTGTGCATCACGAGTTTTACCATATTACCAATAAACATTATTCAAAATTGTTATATGATGTATTTATTTTTACCTAACTTAAATTTGCTACTTTGTACAGTAGCAAATAAGTTTTACTTCAATCGCGTGTGATCGTTACGCACACTCTTTTTTTTTATTAATAAATTCAATTACTAATGTCCTCAATTTTGCATCCTTTATACAACTTTCAGTTGAAATAATTACATATCTTAAAGATATTGTTCAGCAAATTATTAGAAATTATCCTTGTGATATAGTCAGATTTCCAAATAATATTTCACTTACAAAAGCAATAAAAAACCTAAATAGAAATAATGCTAATTGTCTTATAGAATATTATTTGAGACTTTTAAAAATAATGCTCCACCCGAACAACTTCTTTACAATTCCAATAAATTGGTTTATATTACCTTCATACAGATATGGCTGCGAAAATATGGTATATAATAATGTATATTTTATACTTTATTTATTTTTGTAACAGATATTATAAAAATCAGCGCCTTTATGAGAAGATACCTAGCAAAAAATATACAATGACGAATATATCAATTTAAAATGAAAAATAAAATTTTATTACAGATTTTAGTATACAACATAAACTGTCGTATCTGTTTTGATTTCAGGAGAAAATGTAAATTTTGAATAAAAATTATATTACGGTTATTCAAATAAATTTAAATAATGCTATTGATCTCAGGGCAAAGTCAGAAGACTTTACATTTTTGCAAATTTCTGGAATGAAAAAATATTTAAATTGAATTAAGATGTTTTTTGGTTCAATCAAATTAAATTAAATTTATTTCATGTTTATTTTTGCAATATTGCCATGATCGAAATTTGCATTCATGCACAAAAAATGCACATTTATTATATGAAAAGAATCTATGAAATCTAACAAACAATATGTGAAATATATCTATAATCAATTGTATCAGAGCTTAAAAGTTCAAAAATCCAGCTGTTTTATTTCACGTATATTTTTTAATATTTTATTACATATAAATCCGATTGTAATCCGATTACAGGTCAATATGATTCATGACCAATGATATATTTCGAGGATTTAATACAATGTGTGAAATGAGCAATTGCTTTTGGCGAAATGATGATAATTCGTTTCGACATGTGATTGAATTGATATGTGTTTTAGGCAAAATTCACTTCAATCTAGTCAATATGTAAGCAGATATGTTTTTAATTCTTTTTCACCACGTCATGTTACTTATGATAAGATTCTTTTTTTGACGTGTGTGCGTTATCTAGGATAGGTTTTCTATCTAAAACGCCGCCTACACTGCAGTTCGACAGTTTTTAGTACCATTTTATATGAGGAACGCTACGTAACATAGCCTTGCCATAACATTTGTTCAGGGGCAAAATTAGCCCCTTTATGTATCAAAGAAACTACTAGTGCATGGCAGCGTGCCTTAAAGCAATTTCGTACCACAATCAGTGGTGTTGTCGAGCCGGAACGCGCCGGAACGTCGTTCCGGCAAATCATTTTTGAGCCGGAACGCGTTCCGGCAAGAAAAAATATAAAAACATCGCTACATACAGAAAATGATTTAATAAGTAAATTTTATACGTTATTATTCAACTACTTTTTATTAAATGTTATTATTGTAATAAACATACATATATGTGCACAAAATGGGTTTTGTAACAATTTTTGTTTCTTTCCTTTTTGAACGGAACTGGAAAAACATGAAAACCGGTTTTAGAACCGGTTTTTAAATTTTAGCGTTCCGGCAAAAAAATATTAGCACAAAACCACTGGTTTTATCAAAGTCGTTTTTAATTTAGTAACAAATTGAGGTGTATGAACTTCTTATAGAAAAAATAATATTTATAAATTAAATCTTACATTCATTCGCATTTCTTATACGCTAACATCTACATTATAAGTTCCTATTCATGTATTTTTATAGCCTTACGTGTGCCTATACGTTGCATTCTATACTACACGCCTTACATCTGTACCATACGCAATATTTCATTATATACTCTCAAATCCCTACATTGTATACCGAATACACCTAACCTATATCTACTATATATCCTATTACCTATAATTTCCCTTACACGCTACATTAACCCTACCGAGATTCGAACCCGGGTCCGCCGCGTGGCACGCAACGACCTTATCCACTACACCACCGTAACGCTACAATCAACCGTCTTTTTTCGCGTGTCGTCGCGCCACCTTAGTATTAATTACCTAATTAATTAGAAAATGACCCGCGGAAACAACAGTGCGTCCCATATTATATTATTAGTGGGGGTATCCGATAGGGTAGTGGTTAAGGTGCGCGACTTCCACGCGGAGGTCCCGGGTTCAATTCCCGGTATAGGCAATAGATAGGTAGAGATAATACATAGGGCGTAAGGTAAACCTATATAATATAGGTGAATATATAAATTAGACAGTAGTATTTATAAGAAGTAAAAGGTCTGTAGGTATATAATAAGTTAATGACGGTATAGGTATCTCACGGTATGATAGATAATAGATATTTATCGATGATATACAATAATATAATATAGTATGATAGGTAATAGGTTATCTATCATGTTATTAGGTTAAGTCTTATAAAGTATTGTAATAAATCTTGAGTACGTTTATATCATAATAAATACATGTAGGTATTAATGAATACAAATAATACCAGAATAAATATGATTAATGTCATTGAAGAATATAAATTATGTACTCAATGATTCCCTCATACTTGTACAATTTAATGTATAGACTAGCTGTGAATAATAGAGTTAATTATATAAAAAGTCAATATATTAGATTTGTGAGTTCTTATCGAAATATATCAAATTTTTTGAACCGGTTTATGAACCAGATTTTAAATTTTAGCGTTCCGGCAAAAAAAATATTAGCACAACACCACTGACCACAATTAAATATTCGAGCAAAAAAATTAGTTAATAAATTTATTAGTGTTAACCATTAAACACATTTATATTATGATAAATTATAAATTATATACTTATAATAGCATTAAAATATGTATAATAAAAAACAATGTAATTAAAGTCATACTCCAAATATGACATGATCGCTTTGTCATTGTAATTAGTATTAGAAATGAACCTTCATTGGAAAAATGAAGTACTTGCTGATTAATAAATTCTATAACATTCGTTTACACAGTGGATTATGTTAAACAACGGATTATGTTCGCAACTTCACGCATCATGTAATTGTGTTTGAAGAACTTCATGTAATTAAAATTAACATACATTCATGGACTGCTTGTATTTTTTTACTTTTTCGCAGGCGATATAATCTCATTATTTGAACAGCTGTAATATCTGTCTTGTCTAAAAAATATTTTCCATTTAATGACTTCAAAAATTTATAGAAACTAGAAATTATTTCTATATTATTCGTAATCAATAAACTTACTAATCATTAAGCTTTTTAATCAATATTTTCAAGGAAGAGGGTAAAATATTCTTCTGATTCAGGCATTTTTCATTAAATCAAGATTTGTACTACGATGTAACTTTAAAATGTTTATCTATGCCGATCCCTTGTTGATATCGGAACGCATACAACGACAGATCTCTATTCTCACACACGACAACTAATCACAATCGACCCGTATAGAAATGATGTCATCGAGATCGAATGACGAATCATTGGCACTCGGCCTTTATCTTATCGACTCTTATCTTCCGTAATGCACTTCCGTTGCATTTGTACGGATTTACACCCTAGTCGCGCCTAAAGAAGTTTTACTTCAACAAACTATCTATTCGATATTACATATGAAGGAGGATTATAGAGACCAAGTAGAGCTTGCTCCAGAGTAGCATATATCGAACGTGCATCAGAATTGCATTCCCTGTGCATGTGCACGAGAAAGTCGCGTCAATCTGGCAAAATGTCAAACTGCTCTCCTCCGGCAACGCAAACAAATGTGTTTGGTTCCAGAAGTGGGATTTGATTCGCCGTGCCGCAGTACAAGCACGAGTCGAAAACGCATCCACTACGTAACGGCCGTTACCTCGAAATGCAAACAGACCAGTTGATACGTCCTCTCTCTGATGATTGTGTATGCCCGATGATCAAAGAGCACTTTTTCGCCCACGATACACACAAGCTGGCAAATACTGAAGCAAACATGTGCTCAATTGATTGAACAGTCCCGAATTTATATGTTCAATTTAACCCTGTCACGTATCTTCGGGAAATGTATTATATTGAATTCCAAAACGTTATGATGTCGGATAGTTGTTTGCTCTTGTTGAATTAATCACAAACAAAACCGCAAATAGACTACTAATAGTATTTAGTAATTATTAAAATGTACAAAATCCTATAAAAGCGATTGTTAATAATTTAGACAAAATCAATTTATACAGGCTCGATTACTATTATTATAAATTACATAAAAAACACAAATAGACTAACAAGGGAATGTAGAAATAATTAAAATTAAAATATTCAAATCGAGCGATTACTAAAATTATTGTGGTCAATGAAAATTAATATTTTAAATAGTTGCAAATTGTGGAAAATGTACAATGGATACATTAATTAAATAACATAATTTAGTAACAAATATTCAATTAATGTGCCAATACACTAGTACAGCTCAGCTCAGAATCGTATAGCTAGATGTAACTAGTGTAAAATTTAATTGTCATATTCTTCAATACTAAACATCTGGCAATTCCGAAAAAATGTGGCTGAGAGCTTCAATCATTTTCCATGTTGACTCGTTTCTTTCATTGCCATTTTCTCTAGACAATATTAAAATATAATAGATTTATAACGTGATTTGCATACAAATGTTCGTTTTGAGTGTTTTACTGTTCATTTGTTTATTGTGATCTATTTTCATGGTGAACAAATAATTAAATTTATTTCATCCATTGTATTTAGAGTCCTTCACATTCCTCAGCATTCATATTCCAAGCAACCTGATCTTTCAAGATTTGAAGCAACTATCGATAACCTCACATTTCTGAATATAACAGGAACAGTTCCAAAAGGGTCTAATCGACCCCCATTCTCAATGATACAATAAATAGTTGTATATTAACAAGAACTTCGCCAAAAAGGAGATACGTGAAGTCAGTCAAATAGCTACTAATTGGAATGATGCCAAAATAAATTATTAGAAGAAATTTTGAGTGAACCAAAATAATTTCCAAATTGGTTGATCCCTGAAGTGAGCAACATCAGCACAGTAATGATTAGACAAACTTATTTGTTATTGAACACTACCAGAACATTTCCAGACTCCACATAATCTTAACCAGACTTTGTTTTTAATCTGCCAATGAAATCGCTATTAAATAAAATTAGAATAAATTTTGAATGACAAAGTATGTTCCAAATTGGTTTATCTATGGAGGCAGCAACATGAGCAAAATAAACAATCAGGCAAGTACAAAAGCCATGCCGAAGATCACCCAAACTCATTTGAGACAGACATTCACCCAAATCATACTAGGACCAGATTATAAACAAAGTTCATTCTACAAATCTCAGTCAATCTCAATATTACAGTCATTGATCAAAATATTTTGAATTTTCACCTCGCCTACTTTTCTACTTGTTATTCTACTTGTTGCTCTTTTAAGATAGGCGTAAAAATTATAGTATATTAATTATAGTATGAAAAAATAATAATTGTATAAAACGAGGTTGTTCAAATGCAAGTATCAACCATCTTAATATTATAAGAAAAGGCTCGGATCACATCACCAGTTTGGTGATCATTTATTTCGGTTCTTGTATATTCCAACATAAAAAACAAATTTCTAACCGATTCCTATCAAAACAAAAGTGACGAGTCGTTTATCCATTTTAGTGAATATATTAGAGAAAAATTTCAATTCTATTATAGTTGAATCATATATAAGTTACATCAAAATATTTCCTCAACATAAGTGTGAGAACGAGAAATATCCGAAAGTCGACAAGGTGAATTATGTGAAGAGTTTTCATAGGGTATTTTCACGACCTCCCTTTCATGTTGACAAATCGTCATTCTATGGGAGTCCCCTTTCGATACGCAATGTGCTATATAACAGAGATCCTGAAATTCTATATATCACTTATACAGCATTATTTGAAAATATTTTAAAATAATAGCTCTTACTCAAATTTTAGTGAAAGTATGAATTGGCAACAAAGAACCGAGTAACAAGTTTGCTATCCATTGGCAGATAATGAAATTTCGACCGTTTTTTTTTAACTCATTTTTTTTAGCAATCAGAAATACATAAAGATTCCTATGAGATAAAATGACAATATTTAAGAGCGATGCCTAAGAAGAACTCCAATGAGAACTCTTCAGTTTTACAATTAATATGACATTATATTCGACCTAATCTAAGACTAAGTCTAAAGCCCATTGTCGTTTCAATCTCCTTATGCCGGTTGAGTTGACCTTATTGAGGTTGAGTAATGTCAACTATAGATGGGTTCGAATGTGTGTCTGATTTGAATAAGAATTCTTATCTGAACGAATTAATATGACAGATTTCCATACATGTCTTCACAATAATACTGCAAAAAAGTTTAATTTCTCATAAATTAATACATTTTCACATTGGTGACCAACTGACCACCGTAGAAGAAACGCAAATAGCAAATGAGCTTTGATCAAAAATCACAATATATAAACAACAGTGCACCAGTTGTCGAACAAATTTCAAATAGATAGATCATTGCGATTCCAGAATTTACTACCACATTAATTAGCTCTGACCACTGGTCTTTCGTTGGCCTACGTATCCAGTACGCGCTTAATACCTTAGGATAGCAAACTTCCACCACTCCGCTATCTTTTACTTATAAAATGTAATCCATACTAATCATTGAAATACAATTTTTTAAATTGAAAAATTGATTACAAATGGAGTGTACAAAAAAGAGTGCGCTTAAGGTTCACACGCGATTGAAGTAAAACTTATATGCTACCGTACAATTTTAAGTTAAGTAAAAATAAATACATCATATAACAATTTTGAATAATGTTTATTAGTAATATGGTAACACTCGTGATGCACATATTTATTGGTGCCAACCATTATACACATTTATATAATGATAAATTATAAATTATATATTTATAATAGCATTAAAAATATGTATAATATTTAAAAACAATAATATAATTAAAGTCATACTTCAAATATGACATGATCGGTTTGTCATTGTCATTAGCATTTAGAAATAAACCTTCATTAGAGAAATGAAGTGATTCCTGATTAATAAATTCTATAATATTCGTTCACACAGTGGATTATGTCAAACAACGCCTAAACAAATATTGTTTTCGCAACTTCACTCATCATGTAATAATTGTGTTTGAAGAACTTTATGTAATTGAAATTAAATACATTCATTGTATGTACATGAGTGCTTGTATTTTTTTTACTTTTTCGCAGGAGATATAATCTCATTCTTTGAACAGCTGTAATATCTGTCTTGCCTAAGAAATATTTTTCATTTTAATAACTTCGTAGAAACTGTGAATAATATAGAAATAATTTCTAATCAATGGACTTACTAATCATTAATCTTATTAACCAATATTTTCAAGGAACAGGGTAAAATATCCTTCTAATTCAGGCATTTTTTATTAAATCAACATTTGTACTTCGATGTAACTTTAAAATGTTTATTTATCTATGCCGATTTCCTTGTTGATATCGGTACGCATACAACGTTGATGCCGGTACGCATACAACGACAGATCTCTATTCACATACGCAACGACTAATCACAATCGACCCGTATAGAAATGATATCATCGAGAGCGAATGACGTATCATTGGCACTCTTATCTTATCTCACCTTATCTGCCGTAACGCACTTCCGTTACATTTGCACGAATTTACACCCTAGTCGCGTCTAAAAAAGTTTTACTTCAATAATTTTAATTTCGCCAAATTTCATTTATCCACATGAGAAGCTCTGAGATTGAACTCGGGCGTTCTCCCGCATCCTCGTATATCGTGATGTGATATGTTCGGCTCCGCGTCGTGCGATATGAGCCGTGGCCGTGCGTCAGTTTATAGCGTGTTTAAGTGGATAATAGATCAAGAGATAGATCCGGGTTACACAATGCCGTGACTCCCGGAATGGTCATATCGTCCTCACGTCAAAGATTTCCAAATGGCCGTGGGCAATGCTGATGCTCCATTGTTCAGCCGGATCGGTAAATTATTGGAAACGTAACGTGGAAATTGGTATATCGGTATAGCTATTGGTTGATATTGAAATTATTTCATTAACTCGACTTAATAATAAGTGAAATAAACTGGGTGTAAGTGGCATTTTTCCTTAAAGATAGTTGTATGAACTCCCGATTTGTGTCAATAGCAACTTTTAAAATCGTGGCAACAGAATTTTGAAATTTGGACACGAAATCAGGAGACATGGATTAATTTTTGCATTTAAAATATTTTTTTAATGGTATAAAACATACACTTCCAATTCCATGGCCCAAATAAGTTATGTAACTATCGATCACTAGGTGGTTCAAATCTTACATAATCTGCCAATTATTATCGGAGAAATAGAAATTAGTACATAACTAAAAAATAATATTATTAATATGAATATTAATTACATTGTAGGATTACATGTGACGATTTCAGTGTGGACTAAAAACAAACTATTATCATATATGCTCAACCAAATTGCATAATTGAGTTAATTCCATGAAAATATATACATTGATCACTTAACTATTAATATTCTACTTTCAGTATGAAGAAGTACCTTATGAATATTAAAGATAAATGCACTTTATCGACGAATTCTTTTCTGTTATGTGAAAAGATTCCAACAAGGTATGTATTTATATTGTCAAAATACCGATAAATATACTATGATATATGAAGAGTCAGTTATTTTGTTCTTGATAAAATTACATAGTAAACGAATAGAAAATTGTATGTAGGAGATAATGTAATATAAGATAATGATACAGGTAATCTAATAATAATATATAGGTTCAATAAAAATGTAAGTTGATAATAATATAAAGGTTCAATAGAAATGTACCATGTGATAATTACATGAATTATTTTTTGTATGTTACACATGCTTTAAAAAATGCACAGTCCACATCGATTAATTATAATAAATTAATTAAATAAATGAAATATCATTAAGGGTAGTATTGTACCAGGGCAGGTTGGAGTTAAACTCCAACTTGATTCAGGGAAGAATTGTATGAGAGATTTCTCATTACCATTTCACACCGCATTGCCCGGTCTCTTTTTGATTAGAAACCTATTTTGGATCTATATTTATAAGTGAAAATTGATATCACTACTGCATGATATAATGTTATCCAGAGCGTGGGTTCGAACTCACGACCCTGTCCACACAAGGCTTACGCCATGGAAACCAGCAAATAAAATATAATTATTTATAATTCATGTACGAATTCTCGTAATCACATATATATTACGAATTATATGTTTTAATAGCAAAATAATACCAATTATATTTCAACACGATATTTTATTTACTAATTATTTGCAGAATAATATTATTATTAGAAGTCATCAAAATAAAGAAAGTATTGAATGAAATGCTATCATGCCCAATTAGGAAACTCTGAATCTTTCTATATAAACAATCTATAAAAATTTACAAAAGTAGAATTTTTACAAAAGCTTTTGTAGTAACCCTCAATTCCTGAATAATAATAATAATGAGTTGTACTGCCCAATGCAAGTCTGTGAGCTGAGTTAAATTCCATCTTGATTCAAGAAAAAAAAAGTGTGATAAATTTGCCACTGCCATTTCACACCGCAGCGCCTAAAATAGGCTATTCTCAATTAGAGCGATATTTTTGATAGTTTCAAGTGACGGATATCAGATCTTCCAGATTCAATTCCGCAAATATGCGATACAAAGTTGAAATCAATCATATGACGATAAAAAGCTATAATTCCAGAATAAAATGTTAAAATTGCTCATAAAATAATAATCACATTCATTATTATTAAGAATTCTAATAATTTATAAAAATTAAACACATATTCAACTCTATATAATAAAAATGTCTACAATTGAAGCAAATATCTGTAAACCAACATGCCCAACAATCCAGTCATAAAACCGTGTATTCTGCACAAATAACAAAAACGTCTGCCACCGTCTGGCAGCAGATCTACAAAAAACATTACATAAAGCCTTTCCAATAATCTCCTAAAATAATCATCACATTTTTCATCATTCATAATTCTGTTCGTTCATAAAAGAGCAGAGTAGATGCGCCTTCTCCGAGACGATCCATCAAAAAGTTTGAGTAGCCGTGATCTGTAATATAGCGAGACAGTGATAAAACGTCGAGAAGACAAATGGATAGATGGCTTTTCCAGCCATTCTCCAGTTACAACAGGCAATGGCACTGGGATATAGTTATCAGAGAAAAATTTATTAGACATTTATGCATAAATATAGAACGCCCTTTAGATAATCACATGACGAATGATGTATCGATGAATGCGGCAGAAATTCCCGTCGATATCACAAACAAAGCTAAGGGTTGCTGCAACCACTATGGGTTGATAAATGGCAGGTGAATGAAAATTTATGCGATGAAAAAAATAGATTTTAATATCTTCCACCATCGGTTGTTTTCGATACATTATTGGAGTCAAATAAAATTAACACATTTTGCAGTGAAGTGATTATTCATCACTAATAAAAAAATCTAATAACTCGTTCAGTTAGGCAAGTTCTTAAATTTTTCACTGTACAAAAATCTGCAACTAACGTTAAATTTCGAAGAAATATAAAATTAAAAGAATAATTTTTGGTGACAAAAAATGTACACAATGAAAAAAGCAGTTTAATTAGATTATTAGAGTTAATTTGAATAAGTATTTTAGTATCAAAGAGGAATATTTATTATTAATGGAGAATAACTTCCCTTTAAATTTTGAAACATTGTAATCAAAATTTGCGAATGTATAATTCCAGACTATGATAAATTGTAAGGGCAATATATCTCCATGTGACAAATATTAAAGAAATAGGAAATAATAGCGTTTTGATCAAATTAGTATAAAAAATAGAAAAAAATATTTAAATTCTCAAACTAAATATGCTTTATAAACAATGACGTATTATGACGAATCATATATTGCTTAAAACACAACTTGAATGAATTAAATCTTAACATATCCATTTAAAATTAACTACGACCTATCACTCAAATTTCATTCAAAAGATTTAAAATATTTAATTTTACCTAACATAAATGAGAATTTTTTAATTCATATGTTAACTGAAATCAGAACTATGTATATGAGCTTTATATAAAATTTAATTTGCATGTTATATGGGTTTCTTATAATCTGATAAATAGCTTATAGATATTGTATTGTTCTTGACTATTAATAAATAAATATTATAAAAAATAAATTATATTTTACAAGCTGTAGTAATTTACATTCTTTAACCTAGTGCTTTCAGCAGACAACCTAATGGTTTCTCCATTGTCTTTTTGATAAAATTTTATTAGACATAAATTTGTAATAGAGATGTGGCAATATTGCAGCAATGCTCTAAGAGGCTATTTTGTTTGATGTCATATTTGAGATCTATATTGTCAAGTATAAATTTGATATCTGTACTGCTTGATATCAAGTTGACCCAAGTAGGCATCTAACTTAAAACCAGTACATAGAAAAGAGAAAAAAGTACATAGTTATTTTTAATATGCAATAGAAAGTGTTTATATTTTCTAAAATGAATTTTGTGACCAAATGGGGTTTCTAAATGATTTCCATTAACTTTATTTTGAAATATATAATCTCAAGTAAAAATGTATCACTACTGCTTGATATCGAGCTGACGAAGAGTATCTCACACATAACTAAAGAAATAATTGCATAAAAGTGCATTTAAAAAGTCGTTTCTTCAAATTTTATTGACTTAATTTTAGGAACTAAGTTATACGAGAACTTAAAAAAAATTATCTTCAATTAGTAACTGTATATATATGTTCTGCTGGATTATCTGTACCGTATATTTTTCCAAACAAAATTATATAAATAATTGTCTATTACATTTTTCAATTCCGATAATATGGTTTCGTTTCATAAAAATCACGTGCCAACACATTCTGCTAACATAATTTTCGTCGTGAGAAAATCTGGTGTAGTAAAACTAGTGTCATACGACTTGTATCGTTTCGATAGCCATAAAACTTTTGCGCACCTTCAATAAAAACACCCACAGCATATCCGTGAATCGAATTTATTTTAAGGATTTTATTACGAGGAAGGTCTACAAGAAACGCGCAAAAATTTGGTGTCACACACGTATATGCCCAAGTCTGTCGTAAAATAGTAAAGTTCGAAAAAATTTTGATAAAAAAGCACAGAAGTTGTACTTTGAAAATGCATAAAGGATGATTTATAAAAGATACGAAATAAAATATGATGTGAAATAATATATGAATGCAACTGAAGAATATTTAGAGAATTAGATTTTTGTTAGATTAGAACTCAAAATCAAAATTTTGGATCAATAGCATTAGACGTGCTTTGAGTCTCCATGAACCCATGACAAATATATAAATTATATATTCTAACAATTTTAATAGTGATTAGTTTCAACATTTTGCTCCCGCAGCTTTTACAGAATAATATGTTTTGTCCATGTAGAAATATGTTTGGTTATAACATTATAATGAAATAACTGGATGCGACCGTCAACCTGTCCAAATAATAAATAAACATTCCCGACATATGCGAAACAGTCGTTTTGCATTTGCATTCAGTAGTTTTCTAAGGCGATACTGTTGTTTGGGTGCGATGTCATGACTCTGGAGCGCCATACATCATACGCGACGTCAGAATTCAAATAGGGAATTCGCGACCTGAGAAAAAGTTTAAGCGCGAACTTGCGACAAATGTCGAGTTGCCGTAAATTTAAAACACCCCATATAACATAAGTCAAGGAATAATATACACATATAACGTTTTTTCGAAGTTTCAACTTGCTTCATATTTAATGATGGTTCATGGTTGGAAAATATCGCGCTACTAATTTATTTCCTTACATTTTCAATTTTCTGTAAAATACAGCATAAACCAAGACAGTTAAATATACATTAAATTTTCATTTTCGTCTCCACAAATACAACATCGTTTTTTGAAATTTATGAATATATCTCAAGTATCAAGGCTATATTATATATTGTAAGGGGTATGTACGAATTCGTAATAATTATAAATAACACATAAACAACTATAACGGTCAGAATACAAACTACGCAGTTTTTCAGTGATAAAATTCATGATAAAATTTCTTGCAACCGCAAATGCGCCTTGAGTATTGAACAAGTCATATAATATTATCTAGGAATGCAAAGTCACCCTGAAGGTGAGCACATAAAAGGGCTTGCAAATGATGCATCATCGCTCAGTCGTACTTAAGTTTTCAATTGAGTCATATTTTAGTTAATCATATTCAGTCGTAATCAAGTTCAGTTGTTGAAGTTATATGTAAAGTGTACAAGAAATCATGAAATAAATTATATAGATCAAAGATCTTCGTCTGTTTATACTATTCAGCCTCCACAGATTGGTGACAGCTTTATTAGCAGCAAAAAAGACCTATATATTATTTCGCACCATCGGTGGGACCTTCTACACATTTAGGGGTGTCATTGGTGGTTCCTGCAATATATTTTCTTTGAATTCTTACTAACGTCGTGCTCGTCTACACAAAAAAAACGTAAATTTAAGTTTGTTATTTGCATTAAAATTTTTGTCACTTACTCTTTTATAATATTGTTGTTAAGTTTTGTAGTTTTTTTTAACAAATTCTTATGAAACTTATTCAATCAATCCTGTATTATTTTAGCCGATTTCGCGTGCACTATAATATTGTAGGAGAATCAATTTATAGACTGTTAATAATAGACATCCATAGCAAAGTTTACATAAATTATAACTTTGAGATAAGATTTGGAAAAATATCTATAGATAATTTATTTGTTGGGTTTATGAACAAGTTGTGAACATTGGTCAATCTTAATATAGTTATTGACATGTTTCATTAAAAAAAAAAACTTATATTTATCAAAGTATTAACGTACTTTTATGTACGAGACTATTGATAATTCATTCATTTCAAACCTAAAAAACATACTATTCCTGATAATTTTAGCTACTCTGACAATTGCATTGTGAACTTCATAATATCGAAAGAGTATTGATTTTTCAGATAATTGCATGTTACGGTTATGGCTTTAGATAATTGCATCCTTGGTTTACAATATTAAATCCAAACTATTAAGTATCGGACAAAATAATTGCCATGTAAATTGTTAGCTAATTTAACAACATCAATTCAAAATAAATAATAAAAGTATCTTCATGAAAATAGCATTCTAATTTGAGATAAGTGCAATAGAACATGTATAAGTTCGATAAGAAAAGTGTTGTAACTTGTATTACTTTGCACTATAATTTTATCATATTTAAAAACTTCTTGTTCATAGCAAAATATTTAGTTATATAAGAAAAAAATGAGTAATTTCCAGAAATCGTTGAAACATATAAACGACTCGGACGTCGACGTCGACCAGCTCGCGCTAAATAACTTTGTAGTCTTTGCAGACGAACTCAAATAATCGTATGCAAATTTCATTATGTAAAGTTTCCGACTTAATTAGCGAACGGACTGCGTTTCACATAAATATTCAGGTGTTTCGCTGTATCCGGATATAGAAAGAGGGTTTTGTTAGTACCGGCTATATAGACACGTACAAATTATGAAGATTAGGCAAAGGTCTAAGGTAATAACTTGATAAAAAATATATATACATCTGTATAGTAAATTAATTTGTATACAAGCTATAGTACAGTAAATGTCATAGTTTCTTATTATAATAACCTTAGATCCATAACTAGTGGTGGCAAACTGCTGGAACTTTCCGTACCTTAACGAAATATTCGAGGAATATTAAATGTTTTCAAATAAATTATTATATATAAATATTGTAAGATTGTCTAATATTTATAAGAATTATATAAACTGAATTGTAAAGTTCAAAATACCTGGTTAAAGTATATTAGAACTTAAGTTAGAATTACAATTAAAATCTGAATTATTTTCAATATACAAAAAAAAAATTAAAAAAAATTTGAAACGATTTTAAAACAAGCAGAAAGTTCTTTGAATAATTCAAATCGGACGCTTAGTTCTCTCAAAAACTGCCCTTTTTTGCACATTTAGCTCTGTATCTCCGAAACCGCCGGACCCAATCACCACTTCTCCCCGTCATTACGAATTACATGTAATATCGGATTTTCTGGTAAAAACAAACTTCTTTAGTTAGTTAATGAAAATAAAAATATAGAAATATAGAAATATATATAAGTGCTCTATTTTATGTCTGACCTTAATATCGGATACTAATTTGAAATGAAATAAAGTTCAGGAGATAGAGATACAATTTGTTTGTTAACTTGGTGTCCGTGACAAATTTTCATTAAATTAATACGTCAGCAATTCTCCTGCAGCTTCTGCTTCAAAACCTCCTCCTTTCGTTTCTAGGAAAATTAAAACGTACAATTTGCAGTATTTACCGTTGAGGTATTAATTAAACATTCGCGTCCGTCCGGTGCAAGGGAACGTGTCTCGCGCGTTAGTTTTTAATTTTGTTCCGTGATTCAGAAGAGCGAAAAAGTTAAAAAGAACAAGAAATACAACGAGCAGAGATAGAAATGAAATTATAAAAAATATACTCAGACTTCGATACAATACGTTTGCTCGTAATTAAGTTTTTCCTAATTTCCCCTGTGCTTAAAAGAATCATGGCCCGTAGGCAGCAGCCGTAACAATTTCAATTTCCCAACGTGAATTTCAATTTGTAAATTCATATCGAAAGCATTAAATTAAAGTGATTACATTTGGTGCGAGTAATTTGAAAATGTTATTTCAGTGCAATAAAAGATAGAAATCATATCTTTTACAAGTATTTATTTTGCCAATCGATTTTGGGCTTGATTTAAAATTTCGTATCAAATTGATTCAGGGAAAGATGCAATATTAAACTACATTCTTGTTTTTTTTTAATTATCTGAATAATATAATATCACTTCGACTCTGCAATCAAAAATTTATTCACTATTGAAGATGCACAAATATTCGTTTCTTTTTCCGGATTTCGCATGGGAACTCAGACAAAAGAATCTAATGATTGTCAAGTAATAGAATCAAAGTATCCGTGACGCATATAAGGAAAACTGGAAACCCTAGCATCTCGTAAAGTAATATCTATCTTTGGGTTTCGCCCCGAAAAGGAGGGACAGATTACTCTCATCAATTATGCAACAGAACCAAACTCCATACTAGAAGCTTTCGTATAATACAGTTCTTCTCAAGCATTATTAGAAATTGCAATATGATAATAATACATACGACTAAATTGCTTGAGCGTTTTCCTCTTCAAAGAGTATAATCTAGTAATACTGCTATAAATATTTTATATAATTATTTTATTTATATCTAGAGCATTTTAAATCAAAGTGGTCAAAAAGGAACCCTAAACTACAATAAACTCGTAATAAGCACTAGAATAAAAATAGTTACTAATCAAATCGTTTAGACGTTTCAAAAGATTCATAAAATTTAATATGTTTGGCATTTAAAAACAGATAATTTAAATTGTATCCCGTACGGTTAAGTTACAGTAATCGTCCAAAAATCGAAAAAATTTTTTTTGTTTCTTTACGTTTCTACGTTAGGTTTCTGAACATTTTGGCATGAGTTAGAGGAAATGGATTTGCATATAAAAGTGTGTATGTATGTGTAAATACTACTATTCTATAATATCCTATAAGAACATGTGCTGATTTTTTTCTTTTTGGCAAAGACAGGTCCAAACGTAGATATGGAACAAAAAGTGCAAAAAATCGGTATTCGTTTTTTCCGAGAACAAGGCATATGATGAAATTGATTGAAAAGCCATTCAATTACTAGTAATGAGAAAACGTTCTAATTTGCTTTTTGCAAAGATAGGTCCTGTCGTTTTAAAGATACGAAGCAATAAGTGCTAAAATTAGCAGTTTTTGGGAGAATTAAGCATCCCATTAAATGACCAAAAAACATTGAATTCGTATTAACAGGGAGATGTGATGACTAGTTTTTTTGCAAAGACAGGTCTAGCAGTTTCGGAAATGCAAAGCAAAAAGTGCAAGAAAAAGCAGATATTGAAAGAATAACTCATGTGATTAGAATGTTTAAAAAATATCTTGCTTGTGTTGACAGTGTAAAGAAATGATTAGTTTTTGGGGAAGACAGAGAAATATTTTTTTATTTTAAAATTTAAAAAAAAGAAAATTCAGTTTTCAAAAAGTTTTTTTAATATCGAAAATGATTCAGATTTTAATATTAAATCTAGCTAAAATTATAAATCTCATCTATATACTTAAAATAAATAACTTTAGCTTTGCAATTCAGTTTATATAATTCTTAGAAATATGAGATAAGATCCTTTAATTAGTTAAAGACTTAGAAATAATATAGTATAAAGTCCATTAATTAGCTATCTAACTTTGCTTGATTGATATGGAATGTTCCAGAAATTTGCCTTAAGGTACGACGCCATGCACCACTATTTATATTTTATATTGATACAGAATTTATCTTATATTATTAAAGATTTACGAGCCAAAAAATCGAAAATGAAAATTTTTATATATCTTTACTTTTCAAAGTAGATGTATATTTCTGAAGGTTTCTGAATATTTTGGTATACTTTAGACAAAATGGTTGTATGTGTGTGCGAATGTGTATATGTGTGTGTGTACGGATACACATTTTTGTCGACGATTTTGGGGACACCGATCAACCGATTTGAATGATTCTCTTAATTCTCTGATAAAATAGACCGTAACATAACGTTGTTAAGATACCGCTATGGTATGCGATTTTCTACATATAAAATGTCACAAGAAGCTTACGTATAAAACAGTAATTAATTTATTAGAAATTGCTATTTGATAATAATACGGTACTGATTGCAAAAATGAAATGGTACTTCGAATAAAATTGCACTAAAAGCCGCCAAAAGGCTACGTATTTGCTCTGTAATCAGGCGTTTTACACTTTTTCAGCTAGATCGAGAATTTTTGTAAATGACAATGAATTTAGCAGTGATTTATTGTGAATATCATTCTTGTCAATAACCTAAAAATACAAGATCAAACCAGTACCTATTCGATAATTTTTGTTGGCACTACTTTCATATAAAAAATATTTTTTAACACAGAGTTATAAAACCTCTTTTCTTAATTTTTTCAACATTCTTACGTGACTAACATTCCACCGTACCCTTTACCCGAAATCTGCGGCCTACAGTTCCGGAATACCTGTACCCTTAGCCCCGTACCCTGTCGAGTAAGCCGCGCACAATATAAAGCTGTAATGTGACGGCATGGTAGCGTCGACTCGCGCGCTAATTAGTGCCCATGAATTCGCAACGTGCGTCGCAAGCGCTACGGCGTTGCCTCGGATAAAATATTCAACGGCGTTCGAGCAAAACGTATGAATTGAAAGCATCGCCGACGAAATAGCTACCGATAGCGCAGATGTCCTCATTGTAATAGATTTCTCATAGATTACACTAAATAATTGATAGGTAGATAGATAGATAATACCTACTAGAATTTATTTTTACGGCGATCCATTCTAAAAAAATCTATTATTATCTTTAACGTTTACTATAACATCCATAAATATACTATATTGCAAGATATATTATATTACTATAATTTTTTTTTTTTTAAATATAATATATTAAATCAATTAAGGGTTTGAATTCCATCATCATACCCGGACGTCCAATCACTATATTGGCATTCGATTTAGACGAGTTCTACCAAAATTTTGCTGATGTTCCATAATATGAAGCACAGATACTACAAAACACATTTTTGCAAGTTCAGACTTAATGACCTACAATATATGGATTCCCACTATATAAACTATGATTAATGAATCTTTTCAAAATAATATTTTTATTGAAAGAACTGCAATATGTAAATTTTGTTCATGAAGTATAGGGCATATAGTTTATAGAATGGCTCATATTCTGATGTCCAGAATTGTGCTAATTTTAGAAAATATATGTAATTATCTTGATAGGGTAGATAATAAGCAAACTTAAGTACCTATGAATAGTTGCTTCAATTTGAGATTTAATCGAATCGATATGGATCCCAAGTCAAAATCGCCTTTCGTGGGTTTGGCTTTTAAAACAAATGAAAAAGAATTTGGTATTGATTGAAATCATTCTTCAAGTTAATAAAAAAGTAAACTGCTTTAGTAAACAATACATAAAATAAAAATAAAATCTAAATTTTGAGAACAATAAGATAGGTAAATGCTTAGATAAGAATCCAACAATTAGATGCCTTCATAAGCTAAATATACTATGTTCGAAAAAAATATTGATAGTAATCGTACAATGTATTGAAAATTGGACTGGATCGTATTGAAATTTGGAATAATAAACGAAAATCAGTGAATCAATCAAAACTTTCAATGAAAGCAATGAAAAATCAATCAAATCAATGAAAAAATTACATTCCATCCTTATTAAAAACTAATAAAAATCTAAAATGTATAATTATGGGTAAAGCACTGAATGAATCATTAAAATTCTAAAGTTGATTTCTTATGGATGTCAATACTATAATTTAGTAGTTTAAAATATATATTTTCTTAAAGACAATCCATCAATTTATTAACACTTCATTATTGCACAGTTCTCGAGATGAAAAAGAACATTCCATCATAGTTGAAAAATTAATTTAGGATTTAAATGAATTATTAATATTTCTCAGTTAAGATGATTAATAAATGATATTTATCCTGCAATTTAGAAGATAATAAAATTGTTTAATAGCAGGAATACTTTTCTTGGGGACTCATTGAAATATTGCAATAATAGTTCTAGAACTAAAAAACAACGTACCATTCCTGTTGTAAAATACCGCAAAAAAACAAAGTGTCCAATTGCTGAATTTTAATGAATTTAAAATTCCCGATTTATAACAATTTATAAAGAAAATTCATCCTATAATTTAAAAAAAAAATAGTTGAAAGGTACTTTAAGAATACTTTTATTGAAGACCTCTGACCTCAATATTGTTTACAAAATGCTAATAATAAGTATCCAACATTTTATTTAACAAAATTATAAACCACTAAGAACTGCCTAAATAAAATTTCAACCCACCAAGAACCGCTGAGGCTTATTTTACAAGATTTTTAGAACAGATAGTGATCCCTAAAATAATATCAAATCTTACAAAAGCTTCACTAATGAAGCAAAACAGACTGTCTCATAACTGTATTACATTTCTCTTAAGATACCATGTAATTCCATACAAACCGTAGAGAAATAGTTGCCTAACCATTTATTACAGTTTGAACATTAGACCGTGAAACATCGGTTAACCAAATATTCATTTACACATCGAACAACCGTCTTGCGGGTCTCCGTATGTCATTTTGGGACGGTTCCCTGTAATTGATACATCTTAGAGAGATCTGTGTACCAGTTCCTAGTATTCCACGACACGAATACCCCTCCATTATCCCCCATTAGCACCGCCAGGGACCCAAATTCGGGGACTACATCTACATTAGAATTACTCATTAATGCGGCATAGTTTTAGTAGAATATTTAGGAAGATCCTAAATACTGTTCTGCTGCCTATTGGAGCAGAGATTAGTTGCAGTGCTTAACGATATTTATGGGCCACTGCCAAAATGGACACTAACAATGAGGTATAAAGAAAGGAGTGCTGCTTCAGGGTCAATATTCCCACGTGCTTCTAATGGTAATTAAAAGAAAGACAAAAGGCGATTCATTATTTATAGTAATTGCCACATTCAGGGTAATTACCATACAGAACTAGCAATGAAATAGTAATGTAATATTAGATGAGAAATAAATGAGAAGAAACATTTCAAGTCAGTATCCAATTTCTGGTATACATTCTGAATAATTGCACATAATCTTTGACAGATTTCGTTTTGTTAGAAATAAATTGTTACAATAATATTGAGATATGTACTGTGTTATAAAAATCCTTAAGAGAAACGACTCAAGTTATTATTTACAATTACAATTATTTTAAATTATGTAATTTAATGATTTTGTGAGATATTTACGAACATGATGTGTTAATAATAATAAAATAAAAAATGAAGAGGTTAAGTTAAGTAATACTTGTAAAATGCAAAATTTCTCATAACTGTTTTGGGTTCAACTTTCATGGGAACAATTTCATCTATAGATCAAATATATAAAACGGACCAATCTAGAAATTGAAGTTTTGACTTATTATGAATGGATAGTACTTCTAGGATTTTAGTCAAATTTTTCTTTTTTTTTTTAATTGTTGTGAAATAATTTAATGCATATCTTTTCCCGCTAAGAGAACATGAGCCAAAACAAATATTTTTTCTAACGGATAAAAAGTGTATTTTGAGTTTCAAGCTGTTGCAAAGATTCCGGCTTTGTACGCACCAATTAAACATATACAGTAAAAAAACAGTAAAAAACAGTGAAAATCCGATCTTTGAAGTATTATTTTACAAAGGATTATTCTTACATTTTGTTCTTAAATAATATTAGATTAATATGAAACTCATCTTCAAATTACTATGTGTCTACACGAGTTCAAACCAAATCCATTAATACGCATTGACGCGTTCGGCTGTTCATAACACCAAAGTACTTCGGATGTATGTAATCAAGACATTATCGTCGAACACCAAACTTAAATGCAGAAACATAAACTTACGAAATCGCGGGTTCAACCCAGCCTTAAATTTCTGAACAGTATGTTCTACTGCAAACCCATGTCGTTTCGATGACGTTATAGTTTCGGTAACAGGTATTAGCACATTGTAAATGCACGCGCTAACTTGTTGAAGTACTATTAGCATTGGCAATGTTGATGATGATAATGCGATAGTCGATAATGTATTACCCGTGACTCTAGATGCAAATAGATTACGGTTACACAAACTATTCACAATAATATGGGACTGATTAATATGTAACATTAGATGCGACTGTTATATGATGTATGGAAGCTAAGAGGAAGAGCAAAGAAGATATCAACTAATGCTTCTAAGAAAAATATACAAAAAATATATAAAAATATATATTTTGAACGAAAATATAATGGAAAGACTAGGGTACTAAAATCCCACACTTAAGGTTTATGTAATACTGATTAGATATCAACACATCACAGACTTATGTGAACGATTTCTAAGAATCTGCAATGTACGCATAAGAAAGACGTCATCCTCCACCAAGACCACTATTATCATTGATTATCAACTCGATTATATATATTATATAACTCGATGATTTGACTTGTAAATTTTCTTTATAGTAAAATAATAAATAAATACGAATGATTGATAGGAAAATATACAATATAGAGAATTATAACGTGTCTATTGTATATTTTATTTAAAAATCATTGATAAATTAGATATGAGGACCATGCACGTGGACGACTAATATTTTTTATAAATGGGTTCCCTTCATTAGGTCGTATATAATATATAAACAAACGCTTTATCTTGCCGATGCGTCATATACTAGGCTAAGCCGAGTCGGCAATACACATACACAATGTAAAACTTGTGTATGTGTATTGCGTAAGTTCAATTTTATAACAAAATACTGGTAATCCCGAAATACCGGTATTTTTGGTATCAATACCGGTATTGAATACCGGTATTGAATACCGGATAAAAGTCGTCCGGAATCCTGATATTGTAAGCCCTAATGGTCAGCAAAAGCCCTGGGATACCTAAGTTGTATATGTGTTGTGTAATAGAAGATAAGGCAGGTCCAGCAAAGGTCAGATTGTATTGTTAGCTATAGCTATTTTGTCCATATGCCCACAATAGCATAAAGTTGTAATTAGAAATATTAGTTAGGAAACATGGAAATACAGTTACGTTATACAAATTCATACTTGTCTTATTTCAAGTTATTGAATATGTTTAACTATAGAAGTAATCTTGATTTCATTCCCTAGTTAATTTTTAAATTCCCTAGGTTATTAAAGGCGTATTTAGAGGTCGTGTTAAGGTGCTAAGGTGATATCGTCGAATTGGAGAGACGATACAAAGGTATATACTAAATAGCAGCATTGCCTGCAAAGAGAGCACTTTGAACCCAATTACTCGTCACAATGTAATGTATTTAATATATGAAAAAGAGTTTCTTATTATGGTAGTTATTTTTTCTAATGTGAATGATTCCCTGGCCAACCCTGTACCTCTACCAAATGTCATTACTCAATTCATACGTAATGCAAATGATCAATCACTATTAACTGTGTGCAGATATTAAATAGGTACAGTTCTAACACTGTGTATGCATAAATTAGTTCCGCATTGCTGAAGATACCAGTGAAGATAGTGGATATATCCTTGCCGAACTGAACAGAAATCCTTACAGAAGCCAAGTCATGGTAATTAGCAACTTAACGTAATTAAAGCGCTGATTCTATGCACCGCAAATGTACACATGCACAATTGCATTTCACATGCAAACACATACTTTCATTTGAATCAGAAGGTATGTATATAGGGTGTCCCAGAAATCAACGAGATGATAGTACTGATGGCTTCTATAATGAGAAAGAAGTGGAACAAAAATATTTTTCGTGTATTTTGAAAATTCATCATAAAATTTATGAAAATTCATAAATTTAGGAAAAGCTCGATAGAAATATACTAATATCACGTTTTCTTACTATACCTAAAGTGCGAACTCAATTATACCATCAGTTTTAAATTAGATTGGAATTTGCAAGGACCATCACAAGAAGTCCATAGGATAAACCAAATATGAGATTTATATGTATCTTGCCGGGGCAGCTAGTATATATAACAAAATTTCAATATTGCCAATAATAGAGTGAATTACCATTAAAAAGTACGAAATAAATTATACCCAGATCAACCCAACATATACTACTTGAAATTTTACTAAGCACATCTCAGAATTTGAAAGAGCAGGTGAGTTAGAGCAACATTGATGCTGCTCTCGTACATTTTCATACCATCCAAAATATATAAATATTCCACATACATCACACATAATCCTTACTTGCTACAATATCTAATGCACTAAATAATAATGTTTATGACCACAACAGAGAGTATGGTACCCACAACCCGCCTCACCGATCTTAACTGAGCAACATCGTGCTCTTAGCAATAGTTTAGTTTATGCAACATTCAGCATCGTTAAATATAACAAACACTTAACCAAACAGCTGCTAACAATGTTTCCATTATACAATAATAATTTCGGCAGATAACTTCGTTGACATAGAGTCACGGCTATAATCCCGGACTCCTCTCCCTTGCTAAGAGTCAGTTTCGTCACCATTGTTATGTTTCGTCGTGTGTATATAATACACTCTATATGTGCTGAATACTGTAGTTTGTAATATCGGGAAATAGCTTTACAGAAGTTTCAACCGGAGCAGGCGCGCGGAACCGTTGCGGAACGTACACCGTGGAGCGGCCGGAGGACAGTCCTGGGTAACTGAAGCATGTCCGCGGAACGAAAATCGAGGCGGACTAGTTTGGAAATGGTCGAGGACTAGTATCAAATGATTATATATATATATATATATATATATATAAACTATTTACTATTTAATTATACATACAAAATTCTATTAAAAACTAACTTGGAATATCGTTTTCTCGAATTGCGTTGTAAAAATGTAGAAATTCATTAATAGATATATAACTACGAAGATTGGTTTGTATCAAGATGGGAATGGAAACGTGGCGTCGTTCCGTAATGATAATAACAGGCGCCGGTCGCCCCATTCCGGTTCCGGAGCAGGGTGAGGGAGTTTCGTGTGTCAGATGTGATTCAAATATAGAACATCCGGAGTAATTTGGTTGCCGGATAAATTCAAACTGAATTTAGATAAACTTATAACGTTCCCGATAAATGTTTATTTCTTTAAAACATTGTATATTGATTAAATCATATTTTTGAGCTACTATTTTTAATACAAAACAATTTTAAAGGCGTATTGGAAATTATTTTAATCTTTTTAAATCCTTAAAAATATTGGAGCTGGTGAAGAGAATGGAATGTCAAAAAATAGCTGGTCAAGAATTTGAGGAAATCCTACATAATTGTTACGAATTTGAAGTGAAAATAGCATACTTTCGGTAAAACGACGTGCGGGAACAGAAAACTAAACTCATTCAGTAGCAGAATATAGTAATTTTTAAATTTTTTCAAAATTATATCAATATTGAGCTTCTCATAAATCAGAATATATATATACATATATATATATATATATATATATATATATACTTAGACAAAATAATCAAATATAAAGTATTGTATCAGAAGATGATAAATACCTAAAAGGTTAAATTATTAATTGAATTGAATTTGTCTAACTCGAATCGTTAGGCAATATTTTTACTCCTGTGACTGAGTCCTGTATGAAATACCGTCTCTTTTGAATAGTTTTTGAAGTAAAACTTCTTTAGGCGCAACTAGGGTATAAATCCATACAAATGCAAAGGAAATGCGTTACGCCTGTACTTCATTCGCTTTCGATGAAATCATTTCTATACGGGTCGATTGTGATTAGTCGTCGTGTATGTGAACAGCGATCTGTCGTTGCATGCGTACCGGCATATGCGTTCCGATATCATCAAGGAAATCGGCATAGATAAATAAACATTTTAAAGTTAGATCATAGTACAAATATAGATTTATTGAAAAATGCCTGAATCAGAAGAATATTTTACCCTGTTCCTTGATAATAATAAAACTAATTAAGTATTTGTGCCGTTAGTTTATTGATTAGAAATAATTTCTATATTATCAATAGTTTCTATAAATCTTAAAGTTATTAAAATAGAAAATATTTTTTAGAAAAGACAGATATTACAGCTGTTCAAAGAATGAGATTATATCGCAAGCAAAATAGTAAAAAAATACAAGCAGTCAATGAATGTATGTTAATTTTAATTACATGAAGTTTTTCAAACACAATCACACGATGAGTGAAGTTGCGAAAACAATATTTGTTTAGGCGTTGTTTAACATAATCCACTGTGTGAACGAATCTTATAAAATTTATTAATCATTAATTACCTCATTTCCCTAATGAAGGTTCATTTCTAAATGCTAATTACAATGACAAACCGATCATGTCATATTTGAAGTATGACTTTAATTACATTATTGTTTTTAAATATTATACATATTTTTAATGCTATTATAAATATATAATTTATAATTTATCATTATATAAATGTGTATATATGGTCGACACTAATAAATGTGTGCATTATGAGTGTTACCATATTATTAAGAAACATTATTCAAAATTGTTATATGATGTATTTATTCTTGTAAATTTTACTTAAAGATAATAATATTACTTGCAAAAATACATGATCGTTTTGAATATAACACTCACGCTTAACATAATAAATATAATAATTTAAATACTTCAAATCTGATAAATAATTCATGCAGATTTTATGGAAAGTAAATAAAAAATAATTAAACCCGACAATAATTGCGACAATTCAATTTTTTGCAATTATAATGTGCTCATTGTCATTCAAATACTATCTCTAAAAATACAAATCATTATTGCAAAGTTTTTCAATTTGCATGCTTTTACATGAAGCGTATCAATGCGAATTAATTTTAATGAATGTAGAGCTTTTCGCAGAAATTGATTTGGATATAAAAAATACTAGTACTAGTATTGAAAAACCTAATCACAATAAAATGTTTAAAATTGTAGTTTGATATGCATTAATAATATCACGGATCAATATTAAGCAGTATTTAGTTTTTATCACTGCCTGAAATCATTGATGTTTCAATTACAAGATACTTAATTATAGAATTGTAGTTGAAGTAAAATAACCTTAACTTTCTTTTAAGTAAAATAAACTTATGACAATAAAATGATCAATTTTAATAATTGCTGTTTATATAAATATATTGAGTTCAAAATTTTCTGTGCAATTATATAGATACTATTTAAATAAATTCGCGAATTTTTACCCAAATATCTATTTTTACAAAATAGACAAAATTTTCCATTTGTATGTGACCCAGGAAAAGCAATAAATATATATGAAGAAATATTGACATTTTATTATTTTTTTCCGAATGCAAAATTTTCATTTCCTGCAATCCATATTAACTGGCACAAAACCAACCCAATATAACATCACAGAGAATTTTCGAAAAAAAATCATATATGTATCGAATCATACTGTAATTAGTTGGCGTCACAAATATCACGCTTGCAAAAATACACATCTACGCAAAACGTTGATTGAACTAATTACTCGTGCATCAATTCGTGCGCATCGTAGCTTTGCGCATTCACATATCGAATGAATTACAGAACGCGAATTTCATTTATGACAGCTAATGACACACCCATAGAACAAAATCAAGAACAAAAGTGAATAAAACTAAGCGTTCAATGCATTTTATCAATTGCTATAAATGAAGCAATTCGTTACAACACAACAAAAGGCGTTGCTGTGTGTTGTGTGTTTAAAATTGTATATTAAGGGGGTTGTTCGGTTTTTATTTTTTTTTCGATTTTGAGATTTTTTGATATTATAAAAGCTAAAAACCTTAAAATTATTTAAAAAAAATCATATCAATATATATTTTTTGACAAAGTTATACATATATATCTCTATATGTATGATCCTCTGAAACCGTTTTTTTTCATCGCTCCGCGAGCTATTGTATGCCAGCTGCTCTCTTTTTCATTATAATACCTCATGCACATGACGTGTATTTAGTACATTATGTTAAAAACTTTAATTACGTTTTTCTCAAAATGACTTTTTCCAATGCGGTGCCACAAATTTAAAAAAAACACATGTCTCTATGATAGTTACATTTCGAGAAAAACAAAAACAAATACCTTGCATTTTTGTAACAAAAAAACGACAACCCCCTTAATTCTCAATTCTCATTCAAGTCCCATTTAATAAAAAAAATTCTAGGTTGTACGATTTCTATCCTCGAGAGCATATGAATTCTACCTAAGATGGGACGGAAAAGACGAATAGTTTTGAATTTGCAAACTTGCTTTATTATGATAAGATCCGGATCCGAAGAGTACGACTGCCTAGTTTCACAAACTTGCAATTCTCTATGATAACTAACGCTTAACTAGATTTCGCCGCAAAGTTTATCTATACGGAAGCGAAATTAGTGCAACGTTGGCCTGTTTTATACTTATGTTTATTCAGTAGCTTAAATATTCTTTAAAGTGGAATGACAAACTCCTTGCACTCACATTACACCAGAGTTGCGCAGTTTATGCAGATTTGCTTGATAACGAGAATAATATATTAGCCATCAACATTTTGTATCATGGGAAAATAGATCATAATAGAAGGTACCCATAAATTCTGTTTTTGAGAGTATACTTAATAGAATAATAGTCCATAATTTGATAGTGGATAATATTAGATGCGTTACATGTTAGAAAAGATCAATTTTAAATCATGTTAATAATCGTAAATAAAGGGCTGGGAAATCATCGAATTAGAATTTTTATGGAATAAATTGTCCAGTTTTCAATATTCGTGTTCACAATGGTTTTTATCCCAGAATTTTAGCAACAGCACCTATAAAATTGATCGCATGCCTTTCTAAGATTACTACATGGCATTTTTCACATATGTAGCTAAATCGAGAAGGTAACCCTTAATATTACGATGAATATTCTGTAAGACCAAAGAATCAAATGATATTTTATTTTATAAACTAAACAATTTGTTAAGGCGCGAAGCTTAAATTTTACTTCGACGTCTAACAGGGTGTTGTCGATTTAATTATCTAAACACTTCACCTTTAAATTTGTTCTATTGTATAATAGAACTCTTGGTGTGATCTGTGATTATTTAAATAAAATGCGACGTTTGATAATTAATATATATTATAAGAAAATATGGTGAATATAATGGCAACAGATAGTTGATGTTTCTATACTGCGCTCTAAACTTATACTAAATAAAAATTATTAAAAATTGAAATTAACAATATTAGCCCCGCCCGTAAGAGGCGGGTTACATTAATTTATAAATCTGAGGGGGATGATTTCTTATGCTTATTCGAAATCATTTTGCAGACACATAAAAAACTATCGACGCGGATGTAGACGGTCCAGACACATAAATTAAGCTCAAAAATTAAAATATCTTATATCACTAAAGCATTTTGCACGTGATGTGTGAAATGAAATGCAGACGACCGCCTACATCGCCTGGCGACTGTCCATCGTATCGGAATATGATACGACGACACCCTTACAAAAAATAATTTAGACCACCACCATTGGGAATTCTTAACATGGCGGCGACCTTGAAATAATCTTAATATTATTTCGAAATATTTAAATTTACATCAAAATCTTAATCGAGTTAGTTCAATACATCATATAACTAAATTAACAAGATAATTAATAATTCATATAAACAATAGAAATCAAGGATTATTTCAATCTAATTAAACTCAAAACATTTTTGTTTTTGTTCTATATTCATGTCACTAAGTTTCACACAAAATCTAAGTCTTTGCTTCAAATTAAAAAACTGTGTTCGACTAGCAAAAGGAACTAGTAAAGTATATTATCATTATTAAATAATTACACTATTTCACGTTGTTATTTATGATATCCATTGTTAGAATTGAATGTATTCAATTTATTATCACTGCACGAATGTCATACACAGTCACAACACGAATTTTCCCATTCTCACCTGGATGTACTTCGACAATGCTGCATACACGCCAATTTAGCGGAGGAAAATTATCCTCGCAAAGTAGAAGCATAGATACCACCTTCACTGATTAATCTGTGATCAGCCCGTGCATTTTCTCCGATCCTGCAGCTCCAATTCGCTGTAGATGCTGGTAGCGCCTATTCTCCGGAACGTCAAGTACGTTTAGGTCGGGATTGGTTATGATGGGTTTGTCAAATAGGAAGTGACCAGAGGACAAATGATTAAAATCAATAGGATCGGACAAAAATGAGGAGTTTGACATAATTTCAGTCTGTGACAAATATGTAAAAAATTCCTTAAATATATAAAATGTGTTTTCTAAAAATCGAATGGAATTCTTCCAATGCGGCATGTATTTTATATCAAAAATAGCACCAAAATGGTGTGATCTGATCAGAACGAAATGCCAATTAATTCCACAATGTATAATTAAGTAAGATTTCATAAACTTATCGAAATTGCCTTTGCATAAAATATTGCATAGTATTTTAACTTCTGACGACGCTCCAATAAAATTTCTGCCGTTGTCTGAATTAATGCTAGTAGGTTTCTCTGACGCATAATAAGTTATCTGAGCATAGCCAAAACCTTCTAACATAAACTTTGATACAATTTTTAACTGAATAGCTCGCGTACTAAAATAAACAGATAGGGATATGTATGCTCTAATTTTTCTAAAGTCTTTAGTACGACTTTTACTCAAAATAATCGGACTTCGGAAGCCCACTCCGCGACTCGCGAACGGCAACTGCAAAGTCATGCGGTTTTTCATCAACGGAAAGAAGAAAGGATTGATCACGAAGCATGTGAAACAGTTTCGTGTCACCCCTTTACATAAATTTGTATCGCCAATGCGCAAAATGCCATTTTCGGATATAAATGGGTTGAGCGTTTTTAATTCTGATTTAGGTTTTATTGGTCTATGCTTTAGGTTGTTAGACCTTTCAAAACTACTATCAGAAACTGAATTCATTGCAAAATTGCAAATAGTTTTATTAGACAAGTGATGCGATTGGATTGTGCTCGAAATTATCCAACCCAATGCAGTGTTTTGCAGAACCGTGTTAGTTTTGCTCAATTTTATGAAACCCTTTCGCAACAAATTCCAAAATAAACCCGCTCCCAATAACATATCTATCCTACCGCTGATATTATAATTTGGATCGGCTAATTTTATATCGGGAGGAATTTTAAAATGGTTTGATGGAAACGAAATCGCGGGTATTGCAATTGAATCTAAAGTTAAACACGATATATTGCCTGAATATGAGCTTATATTTGATTTTATCTTAACTTCGATTTTGCTATTAATTTTTGATAAAGACTGATTTATACCTGAAACGGACATATTTAAAGGCTCTGTTTTTAAAGCAAGTTTCTTTGCAAATTCCTGTGTTATAAAATTTGACTGTGAACCGTTGTCCAACAAGATTCCAGCAGGAACCCATGCGCGGTTTTTATTTAATACCGAAATGACCGCTGTTGAAAGTAAAACCTGTGATAAATTTACATTACTAACAAATGATGTGCTAGGTATAGATTCAATCAACTGATTTTTTGCTGGCTCTTCACAATGCAATTGTGTATTATGTTTTTCATGGCAAACCATACAACGAATTAAAACTGAACAATTGTCTATTTGATGGTTTGTATTCAAGCAATTTGTACAGATTTTTAACTGCTGTACTTGCGACATTCTTTCATTTACTTTTAATTTTCTAAATTCTTCACAATTATATAATGAATGAGCCCTTTGACATAATACACATTGCAATGTGTTTGAGATCGCATGTGATGTTGTATCCATATCGCTATTTAAAGATGTGGGTTTGTGAAATTTGCTAGTAGGTATTTTATTGATTAAAGAATATAACATTTCTTTTAATCGATCAGAAGTATCAATGACTTCGGAGAGATCGATCTCACAGAACTTATTCGACTCCTCTTCGTCATCATTGATATTAATTAAATTAATGATTACGTTTTCATAATCTTTATTTAAAGTATTTAATTTATATAAACAATTACTGAGATCCCTACTATTTAGTTCAGACATCTGCAACTTTGGCAATGAATTTCTAATTTTGTTAGCTTCATCTCTAAAACTTTCTTTTTAGCTTTTAATGCTTTTTGCGAATCCATTTTTTGCACAGATCAAAACAACATGTATAAAAAAGGATGTATTTAGGTAATAAGGAATAATTTAGGGATGTACTTGAACTGACCTTTCTTGCTGTCCCGCTGTGCCTTCGTTGTTGCCTGCGTAGAATCTCAGCTGTTCCGTTCGGCTTGCTTTGTCCTCACAGTGTTAACACTTGTTGTTTAACTTATTTATTTTATTTAATAATTTGATTTATTATTAATTGAATTGTATAATGGAAATACTATTATTCTTTTGAATATGGTAATTTATTTGTGATTTTATTAATTTTAATCACTGAAATTTAATCATTTATTTGTGGTATTATTAAATTTAATCATTTTCATTCTATTAATTTGATCTTAATTTAATAATAACTCACTTGAATTTATTAATTTTGTTAGTGATTTTATAAACTAATCACTTGAATTATTAATATTATTAAATTTAATCACTTGCACTATAGATTTGATTTTAATTTAATAATTTACTTTAATATTTTAGCGGACTGTATATTGCTGGTTGATTAATTTACTTGATCATCCAAAAGATCACTTAAAATTATTAATATTGTTTATTTGTGTCCTTTGGAAAGTTGTAAAAGTCCAAATGATAAATATTCGGCTCGTTTGGACCAAATGTTAAGGCGCGAAGCTTAAATTTTACTTCGACGTCTAACAGGGTGTTGTCGATTTAATTATCTAAACACTTCACCTTTAAATTTGTTCTATTGTATAATAGAACTCTTGGTGTGATCTGTGATTATTTAAATAAAATGCGACGTTTGATAATTAATATATATTATAAGAAAATATGGTGAATATAATGGCAACAGATAGTTGATGTTTCTATACTGCGCTCTAAACTTATACTAAATAAAAATTATTAAAAATTGAAATTAACAATATTAGCCCCGCCCGTAAGAGGCGGGTTACATTAATTTATAAATCTGAGGGGGATGATTTCTTATGCTTATTCGAAATCATTTTGCAGACACATAAAAAACTATCGACGCGGATGTAGACGGTCCAGACACATAAATTAAGCTCAAAAATTAAAATATCTTATATCACTAAAGCATTTTGCACGTGATGTGTGAAATGAAATGCAGACGACCGCCTACATCGCCTGGCGACTGTCCATCGTATCGGAATATGATACGACGACACCCTTACAAAAAATAATTTAGACCACCACCATTGGGAATTCTTAACACAATTGACTATTACATTTTGTTAATGAATTTCGTTGGTAAATGAATTATTTGGCAAACATGTAAATGAGAATATACTGCCAGACCGCTCAAAAACAAATATTTGTGAGTAAATGCTCACAAAGTGGTTTCAATTTAATTATGAAGTCAATGACAATAAAACGATGTCGGTAAAATGTGAATCACCACATAATGTCCTAGTTTATTGTTGGGTACGGAGATAAATAGTTTTATTCTAGCAAAATGGTACAACACAGTCGTATATATAATATTTAAAGTGGTGAGAGGCAAATTCAGGGCTCCACTCCAAATATAGGAATAAACTTTATAAAATCTTATTAACTGGCTTCTGTGGTTCCTTTACAAAAAATATTTTCGATCTGGTACAGAATATCACTTGGCACTGAATTTCTCAAAAGAAAATCTGGTTATTTGCGAGTGCAAAGACAGGCGCGGAATTCTTACTCTGTTGTACGTTGATTCAATTACGGGAGCGGGTACAATAGTGTAGTCGATGGTGGCAAATTTTGTAAAAGTATTTTGAAGCAAACATTATTGTATAACTATTTTTGAAGTAAAACATCTTAAGGCGCGACTAGGCTGTAAAACTGTGAGAATGCAACGGAAATTGCGTTACGCCCGAACTGTACGTCATTCGCTCTCGATGAAATCATTTCAATACGGGTCGATTGTGATTAGTCGTCGTGTATGTGAATAGAGATCTGTCGCTGTATGCGTACCGTTATCAACGTTGTATGCGTACCGATATCAACAAGAAAATCGGCATAGATAAATAAACATTTTAAAGTTACATCGTAGTACAAATCTTGATTTAATGAAAAATGCATAAATCAGGAAAATATTTTACCCTGTTCCTTGAAAATAATAAAACAAATTAAACATTAGCGCCGTGTACTGAACGTTAGTTTATTAATTATAAATTATTTCTATATTATTCGTAGTTTCTATAAATCTTCGAAGTTATTAAAATGGAAAATATTTTTTAGGCAAGACAGATATTACAGCGAAAAAGCAAAAAAAAAATACAAGCAGTCAATGAATGAACTTCATGTATTGAAAATATGCATGAAGTTTTTCAAACACAATTACATGATGAGTGAAGTTGCAAAAACAATATTTGTTTAGGCGTTGTTTAACATAATCCACTGTGTGAACAAATATTATAGACTTTATTAATCAGTAATTACTTCACATCTCTAATGAAGATTTATTTCTAAATGCTAATTACAAAGACAAACCGAAAATATCATATTTGAAGTATGACTTTAATTACATTATTGTTATTAAATATTATACATATTTTTAAATAATAATAAGTGTATAATGGTTGACACTAATAAATGTGTGCATCATGAGTGTTACTATATTACTAATAAACATTATTCAAAATTGTTGTATGATGTATTTATTTTTACTTAACTTAAATTTGCTACTTTGTACAGTAGCAAATAAGTTTTACTTCAATTTCGTGTGAACCTTACGCGCACTCTAATTTTTATCTAATTAAATATAACAAAATTATAAAACGTTGAGTCATTAGAAAAACAAGATATAACTGTAAGACTTTAGCTGGAAATTAAAACAAAAACAAGATAAGATAAATAGGACTATTTCTGTTTGAAATATTTACAGTATAGTACTCTAAAGTATAAGAAATGCTAACGCTGTTGCGTTCGAAGTCTGGCTATTGAAAACTGTCTCACGCAACATATGCGTGCGCAGCAGCGAATGTGTTAATTAAATCCAATATATAAAATATATGTTGGAGCAAAATAAAATTATTATCAATCAGCTCCCAATTTATTATCTTAGAATTGTAGATGCCTTCTTTCCCGTGACAAGTGACGCAAAGCAACACGAGTTGAAGTGAGATGAGCAGGCACTTCATTACAAGATAATTTGAAAGTGGAGCTTCTCCCCGGGGCACGAAGGCCTACAACAACAATGCAAGAAGCTCCCCTTTGCGGAACTACGCAAAACACATTAATTACCGCCGGCACGTAATATTTGCGGTACTAATTTAAACTTATAATACACATTGACCGAAATGAAATGTGATAATTGCTGGTAACTATATGTTGGGTGTTCTGGGAAACAATAATAAAAACTAGTGGTGCGTGGCATACCCACATATACATTTCTTCTGAATGTGAAAATGTTCAGAAATCATTGAAACGTAAATAGCATTTTTCAACTTTTTTTTTCTACATCTCCGAAAAACCGTTGAAACTGCTTTCCAAAATTTTTATAAATTCTTTATTTCATAAAAATTTGTGGTATGAAGAACTATAAGTCGTGTATTTCGACAATTATCTCATACTCTTATACATACTTTATCTAATAAAAAGCTAAATGAATCTCATATCACTGCAATATTGTAAAATTAGCATTTAAAACTGATACTTATTTAGCATATCCAAAATATCAAAATTGTTAAGGAGTAACTATGGATTGAATATGCAAATGCTTATGATGAAATATGATTTCATCTCCATTGAAAAATTTTCTTAACTAATTTTTCCATGACGAGCTCTGGTATCTTAATCTCCGACCTCGTTTCGTACGGTTCGCTGGCGGTAAAATGTTCTAAAAGGAAAAGTAAGTCTCCGGCAGATCGGCACAGATGATTAATAAGGCATACGACAATTACAAGGAGACAATGATGTGCCCTGCGAGCTCTTCGAGATGAATTTAGATGTAACAGACAACGAGTACGCCGAAAAGATCAAAGTATTCCCGTGCAAAATAAACAAACAACGTGTTTAGTTAATTAATTGGATCTTGCAAATTGCGCGGTATCTCTTTTCACATTTCACGGCTTATCGTCAACTTTACAGGGAATTAAACTTGCACGGTATCTTGCAAAACGTTCAAGATAGAGGCCGATGATGTAAGAAATAAGGTGAAAAAATTGCAAACATTCGTTTGAACACACATATACTGGAAAGCCAATAAAATTAATCTTGTAATTTAAATATATGTTATATAAGTTTAATTACTAAAATAATTGACGCCTTGTATGATATACTAAATCTTATAAAAAAATGCTGCTGAAATTTTTCATGTAGACATATATCGTACATTTAAAGTATTAATTATAAGCAATTATAAAATAATATTCGAAAACCAAACAACTGTGGCGCTCACATCGAGCTCATGACAAGTATACTCGTCAACCACAAAGAATGTAGCCTTGATTAGATATCAATTGAAAATGGTGGATTTATTTTACAAAATTGAAAAACGTTATTACCTATATATTGCATCCGAGTAGAAAGGGCTAAACTGAACACAGATTTAATTCAATGAAATATTAGGCACGGAAATATAAAAAAGTAAAAATAGTTTTAAAATGATCCTATCTCTCAAAAACTGAATTACCATTTTTGGCACTTTTTGCCCCGTATCTTCAAAACTGCTAGTCCTGCCTTTGTCAAAAACTAATCAGCACATCTCAATCATTCCAATCGGTTGAACCGTATTCCCGAAAATGTCGACGAAAATTTGTATCCGCACACGCTTACGCACACGCACACAAACACACACACAAAGATATATAAAAATTTAGATTTTTTATTTTTTGCGATTACTGCAACTTACACCACGGGAAGTTAATTAATTGTATAATATAGAAAGAATTATTCTAATTTGACCAATATTTATTTAGCAATATGAAGCTAAACGCATGAACAAGTCAAAAATGATCTTAAATTAAAATAATTTTGTATTATTTAACTGCTTATCAACACTAGCAAAAATAATCCGTATATTCAATTATTTTTACTTTTCTCCACCTCTTTACAAAATAAACAAACAACCTTCAGTTCTGCAAGAAAATTAAAAGAAAATTCAACGTTCGTGATTTCGTCTCGTCGCGGCTGCAACACTAACGACGAAAAGAAAGGATAGATGACTTGCGAACATTTTAATATCCGCAGAAACTCCGAGACCAGCTTTATTGCTGCCAAGTCGTCCAACATTAATACATTCTGACATACAACGGCCTCGGCTTCTACACTACACTTCTACATACACCTTGAGAAAAGAGTCAGTAATGCATTTACTCACATTGAAAAACAGGAAGAGACAGTAATAATAAATCTGATTTGACCTGGGATTAATTTAAGAAGAAGTGTTACCAGTTACTTTTATAGTATTATTAGAAGTCCACAGCATACTTTGTTTTTAGCAGGTCCTGTTTTAATAAAAATAATTTTGGATTTTGGTTTTAACTCCACCATGCTTCTGGGACGCTTGTAATAAAAATAAGGTTGTAATAAAAGCTACATGGACTTGTGGCATCTATCTGTGGGGCTGTGCAACATTTTGTTAATGCACCATGCCCTTTCTAAAATTTTAAGACAGATCACCGATGCCCCTTGGTTTGTCAGCAATAAGATCTTACACGATGGTCTTGATATAGAATTGATAGACAGAGAAATAAAGCTAACCGGTGTTCTGCATTTCCTAAAACTGGAAGATCATAGAAATTATATAGTCGCTGAACTTTTTGAAAAGTTTCCAATAGGCAACGACGCTTTTTATAGATGGCAAACCAAACAGGCAGCAATGCCGAGCAAGAGCGGAACCCAATGGATTTTCTACTGCTTGACATCAGGCTGCTCGAAGGGCGTATCGAACTTGGGACCTCCGATTCAAATCCTATAGCTCTAACCGCGTGACCCATGAAACATTCATATCTATTATATATTATTATTTTTATTATTATTTTTATTTTACAAAATTGTGCATCGGCGTACATTCTATATTTTCCATGTACGTATTTACTTCTGTTACAAACACTTCGACAAGCACTTAGCTGACATAAAGCAAGAAAATGTATGCGCATATGAAAGCCTTTTTATGGCAAAGTATAATATTGTCATATCTCATGTACATATATGATTCTGGGGAACAACAACTTTACTTTGATAAAGTAACACATCAAGGATGCACTTATTACTTAGCGAATACTTATTGCATGAATATAAAATTCGTCGTAAGAAACTTATACATCACAAGCTCAGATTTAATAAAATTTATATTAGAACAAACTGCAAGAAGAGTCAAAAGTACCAAGAAAAATTTGCAAAAAATGTTTATAGCTATTGTATCAAATAACTAGGTTATAAAATAATTCAAGATCAATTCTTTTTGCCCATTAATCATTTATAAAAAAATGCCATCATTGTACCAAAAATAGAATGAACTATACGCAGATTAATCTGATTCATGAATTATTTATGTGAATAGTAATTTAATGTTGTCGGACCAACAAAAACTAGAAATAAAATATTTATCAAAATGCTATTTTTATGGAAATAGTGTTTCATGCGGGTTTATTCTGATAATATCGTGTAAAACTCGTTATATCGGAGAACACTTTAAAAGTTGAATAACAGATTATTATATTACACTTCAGTAAGGAGAGTGAAATGCGCAATATTTTTTGTGGTGCTATCCTGTAGTAGATTCTATATAGATAAAGTTGTAATATATCGATGCGAACGACAAAGTAATTATTTCATTAAAAAAATAAAAATAACGACAGTAACACTAACTTAAAACTAACTCTTGGAGTCTCTTTTAATCTATACGTTTGATAGTTTTGATCCAAAAAAAGAAGTATACTGTGCAACATTCCTGCAGCTAATTTATCTGAATAGTAAAATATTTTCTCACAAATTTTAGAAAAATACTAGTTTTCTTTTTCAATTTTTACGAATTAGCTACGTCGGAGTATGCCTTGGAGCAGGTATAACTTTTATTTTGAAATCTTATAATCATGAATACATTGATTTTCTTAGATGCACCCCAGAAAAGAATAAGTATGTTTGAGTGCTTACGTACTCATACATGTAAATAGTTCATAGTGCAATAAAAATAATAAAATATTACTAATATTTTTCCTTCAATCAATAAATTGAATTCGGTTAATTAAGAGCTGTATATTTCCAGTATCCCGTCACGAACAATTTAAGGCCAGTAAGTATTCTATCCTCACGGAAACTCCCCAATTTAGCAGGGCGACCCGCGCACCTTGTTCAGGAAACAATTCGCCAATTCATTTTGCCGCAGAAGTTTCCCGCGGCGACGGCGGCAGCGTAAATTACAAAGAGCGCCCGATAACCCAAAGAGCCGAGAGACAATGAACCAAGACCCAAAGTTTCCCATACTCTTTAAATTCGGAACAACTGCCGAGAGACAGGTTCGGCTATGCAGTTTTGGGGTATCGGAATATCATTCATCAATAGAAGACGAATTATCATAAATGCAAAAACAGAGCTTGTCATTGTGTGATAAATGTTAAAAACTAGGTATAAGTAGGACTTTGCCTTCAGGCAAGTCGCATAAACTTCCTGATACGTAGAAAATCGATTTAATTAATAAATAACTGATTTGTATAATTTCTACCTTGCATGATCTCATATGATCTTGTTTACCAGTCTGACTGTCAACTCGTCTAAGTATCTGACCTTCTAAATGTCAACTTGTCCAAGTGACTGACCTTTTAAATGTCAACTTGCCCAAGTGACTCACCTTTTAAATGTCAACTTGTCCAAGTGACTGACCGTCAAAGTGTCAACTCGTCTAAGTGACTGACCGTCAAAGTGTCAACTCGTCTAAGTGACTGACCGTCAGAGTGTCAACTTTTCTAAGTAACTGACCTTCAAAGTGTCAACTCGTCTAAGTAACTGACCTTCAAAGTGTCAACTCGTCTAAGTGACTGACCTTCAAAGTGTCAACTCGTCTAAGTGACTGACCGTCAAAGTGTCAACTCGTCTAAGTGACTGACCGTCAGAGTGTCAACTCGTCTAACTAACTGACCTTCAAAGTGTCAACTCGTCTAAATAGAATCAATATTTAAAATATTTGTAAATTACCTAAACTAATATTTCAATTCGCCCACAATTACCAATAATATCAGTTACTAAACCAGATATCAATTCAAACCGGTCGATACCAAAATACGAGCCCGTATTGATTCATTATAGATCAACATAATCCATTTTGCAATACTCACGAATCAACACAACTGGCTGTCCAGTGGAATGGTGATAGGTAAATGTTTAATATCGAATAAGTTAACAGTGCGTTCATAATTGAAAAGCTTTTATGGAAATGATGACTATTTCCCGATGGGTAGGGTTAAATTATCATATGGTTAATTAATCCGGGGGTGTGTTTTAAATCACACAGGCTCTGGTCGCTCACAATCGATATTGGTCATTTACATAGAGCCGCGTATGAAATTATGCTCTGACATATTGCTTTAATATAATCATTTAACGGCAGTTCATTGTGTTATATAAATTAGTAATATACATCCATGAGTAAATGATATATATATATATATATATATATATATATATATACGACTATTTTCTATTACGCATCACTTCTACTGTTGATTAAAGTTTGCGCGCTTTTTGAAAACAATTATGGACCGATTCTCCCGCACAACAGGCCAATGTTATGGCAAGGCTATGTTATGAAGAACTTTCCATACTAAATATTGACAAAAGCCATGTGGTTGTTTTGCAGTCAGGCTTTTTTCTCAGGTTGTCAGATAGAAACCGCACAAATGTAAAAAAAAAAACGATTTTAGATAACAGGGTCTTTCTGACCCAGCTTCGTAACATACGAGTGACGTTGCAATGTCTGAATGCACAGCAAATACATGATATTTTGACAGTATTCAGTACGATTCAGTAACATGAAGTATGGAAGTTGAAACGTAACATGGCCTTGCCATTACATTGGTCTGTTGTGCGACAGAATCGGTCCATTAAGCTAATAATTGCGGTCACATTTTACCCTTTGAGGGGTGATGGTCAGAATTATTATTTTAGTTTTTTTTTTCCAAATTACATATTAATTTTTCATAGTAAGTTTCTATATCTGATTTAATTTTATTATTACACTAAAAATTTTTGTTACCATTGAACATGTTACCCTATCAGAAATGTTCGCGATATTTCGTGCTGTTGCAATTTTGATATGGACTTGCAATTACTCAGCAGTATCGGGAGTATAGCCGTCATTTCTATTTTAATAAAACACAATCTGCAATTTTTTGCAGTGCATATTGACTTTTCAGCAATACCAATAAGAAAACAAAAAATATGTTAGCCCATGCACGTCAGAGCATATTTTTTGATGGCATTGTTTTCGTTGTTCGCATATTTTCAATTAAGTGTTGTTCCGCTGCGCTCCGTGATATTGTTTCAACTGAACGGTAAATAACTTTATATTAAAAATTACGCTGTCGGCGTAGAATTGAAAACGCAATATGAAATATTTATTTAAGTGAACGGTACGTTGTTTTTAATAACTGATGTCGTTGCAACTATCTCGAAATTTCATTTATCCATGAATGGGGTAATTTGAAAATGGGCGGGATTATCACGTCTGCATAATCATAATGCATTGACGAGATTCACATTTTAAAATACTCTCAGTTTAAAAATAAATTAATTACCTATATATACCTATATAGTTTAAAATATACAGCAGAAATATATACAAATTACGCAGCTATATATTTATATTTACAAAGACAAAATATTTATTTTTTAACTAAAATAAAAACTCCTAATATTTCCCCGGAGAAGATTACAGACTAAGACATTTTCCCGCAATAAACTCTAAAATAAAGTGTACGAATTATATACAATCTCGAAAAGTAGAATGTACGTAGCGCAGTCTTCCTTTACGGACAATCCAATTACCTGAAAATAACATCTGCTCTAGAAGGACACACAGAAAATGCTCGAGTCACGGTTTCTAAGTACGATTTAGAGACCACTATACACCGATGCATTTGCAATAACCAGAGGAAAAGATTAGAAAATAAATAAAATTAATATTTTATAAATTATCAACCCAAACTGTAACAAAACCCCTAGAACAGAATTTAACTTTGTGCATCAAATTAAAAGACATCACAGGGAGAGATGTGGCAACATAGGTTGACTTTAAGTGCGTAGTTAGCTAGAAAAACAAAATACGACACATATCTAGACTTTTTTAAATTTGTAAAAAACGATCTGTGATTTTAATACAGTTTTTTAAGATATAGATTCTCCAACATGCGTAGGTAAACTTGATCAAATTATTATTTATATCTATTATTATCGATCATATCGATATGCAGCACATCAGCATTCTTTAGTTTTCCTTACAACTCCATTAAGAATAAATATTCAGTTCAACATAAAGTTCGTTTCAAGCAGACTTAAAGCAAAGGTTATTTCATCCCGAAATCTTTAATGTACAACGTCGGATAATGGCTTCGGAGATGTTCTTATAAATACATAATAAAGAAAGTTTTGAGGAACAAGGATCTCGCAATACAAAGGATAATCTCTCATTCAATACAAAGTAACGAGAAACATACAAAAGCGAAGCTTAGTAAACCTTCAGAATTAAACAAACCGTTAAATATGTGAAATGATATATTAAGCGGAAATTTAGAACCGTTTTTTGATCCGATATAAATTTAATTTGACTAATATGCATTTGATTTTCATATGACATTGATATGAATCATTTACAATTATGACTGCAATGTTCATAATTTAAATTTTATCCGACACCGTCCTTTAGTGAAATAGATCTAGTTTCTAGAATGTGTAAATTGATCTTATAAACTTGTCTTCAAGCAAATCACTGGTTGTAAGTATCATCTACAAAATTTACATTGCTTTTTTTTAATTGAATGGAGATCAATAAGCTACTTCAGTATTATAGATGGCAAAGAGTTTCCCTATCTCTATGTATTTAATTTTATTATTACAATTTGTGTACTAGTGATGATTTTTTTCATCGATACAGCAATGCTGGACATGAAACCATATTGTTATTTTTGTTTCCAAGTAAATATCGAAGTCTCTACTGCTTGACTTAAGGTTGCAGAAGATTGGGACTAATAATCAAAATACCATAGATTTAGCCACTAATCTATAGACCATATCGCCATTTAAGAAAAAAACTAACTATTACAATATACAAGATTTTTTATATTTCACTATTAGGTAGGTTGACTAGAATTTCTCTTTTCTAGTCAACCTACTACATGTAGAAAACAGTCATGACGTCAAAGGCAACATGGAAAAGGAAACAAACTCAAATATGAAACAACACTTAAACTGCACTCTTCTCCGTAGCTACAGAAAGAGAAATGCACTTAATATTATTTTAAACTCCGAGCCCGGACTTCTAACTATTTGGAGCAGTGGAAGCAAATTTCGATATCGGGAAATAGATAAGTAGAAAAAGTTGAGAGATGATGATATATAACTAAAAATAATAAATTTATCTATTTATGAGTATAAGCTTGTTCAGATATTTAGACAATCATGGGTTCATCTAAGCTATTTCTAGATGTCTAATGAACATGGTTTTCGTAACAATAACCGAAAATACAATAATTTTTGAAAAATTTTAAGTAAGAGAGATAAATTCTTTTTCACTTAATTTTAATTATTATGAGCTCTCTGCAACTTTATGTTCAAATATCAGTCGACCAAAAGTTGTAAAGTTCAATTTTATTTTAGCGACAATGATATCAGGGACCGATTCTGCCACATAACAGATAAATTCTAGTAAGGCCATGTTAAGCTCCAATTTCCATACATTATGCTACTGAATCATACTATATACTATCAACATGTCATGTATTTGCTGTGCATTCAGGCGTTTTACACATAAACTGCGACGTCACTCGTATGTTATGAAGCTGGGTCAAAAACACCCTGTTATCTAAGATCGTTTTTTGGCATTTGTGCGCTTTCTAGGTTATGTTTTCTACCTGACAATCTGAGAAAATCACAGCACAGCAACCACATAGCTTTTATCAATATTTAGAAAAAAATTGTATTAAAAGTTCTTCATAACATAGCCTTTCCATAACATTGGTCTGTTATGCAGCAGAATCGGTCCCTCAATATGCCAAATATAATGATCGATATCAATATTTAAATTTCTGTCAATATTGACAAAAAATATTTATAAAAAAGCCAGACCAAATTATATTTTTTCCTATGTTTCCATTATCATTCTAAAAATGCACCGAACCTAAATGTTACGTTTGAGACCACTGTTCCTGAGAATGCACATAGGAGTGTTGATGCAGCTCGCACCGCATGTTCAGCGAAATGAAACGCAATTCCGTTATATTTCTGCCCCAGACTCCAGTTGCAATGATGGCTCTGCTGTTCGCCAGTTTCTTAGGGACTATTGTTTATTTAGTAATAACTTCTACAATGAGCTACAAGATACAAACACATGTGCGAGCGCGGATTTCAAGAATCCACAAGCGAGCCGAGCCAGCCAAGGAGATTGGAGATGCACTTTAGTCGGTAAAAACCTTTACAATTCACAACGTATTAGCGAAAGAATTGCTTTGAAATTTACTACACATGCGTTCAGGATGTAATTGGTATAAAATATAGGTCAATAAAATGGATAATTGATTTTATATATATATATATATATATATATATATATATATATATACTAGCAAACCCGACGAACTCCGTTTCGCTACAAGATGGTTTCGTGAGTAAGATGAAGAAATTTTTTGTTTGTTTTATATTTGAAAAGGAAAATTTTGATTTTATTATACAACAGTAATGAATTTATTTTGATTACAAAAATGAAGTGTTTTTTAGTGAAACTTCTCTAAGTAGATGAAAGTGAATCCGCAAATTATCCGTTTCATTGAAGTTCTCTTTGGTAAACCACATTTTTTGTTTTTTGGTCTGACGTTAACACAAACAAAGCTGATGGTTTTCCAACTCGTGAACAGGCAACGTATAACTGCCCATGTGAAGAACAATGATTTTCTAAATAATCTATTTGAAATTTATCCCGCAAACACTAAGCGATTGGCCTTGCGAATTGTTATTGCAAACGCAAGGCGAACTGGAAATTGCAATAGTTTGAAGTCAAACGGAAGACCAGTCGGAATCATTGGTATGTCACCAAATCGCCAGCAATTTTTGATTGAATGGTGAAATTCAGTGCGTGTACATCATTATTCTTTGCGGCAAGGATTGCTCGTTGACTTAACCAAGCATAATTCTGATAATTCTCACTAATGTCATTACTCGAATTTTTAATTACGATGCGTGAAGTTCCAGCAGTTTGCATTAAGGCACGATGCCATGCCAAAACCCGACTTAATTTTATATATATGTAGATATACAGATATTTACGAGACATTTATTTATAAAACTCTTTGCAGCGGAAAGTCTAGGAAAATCTTATACCCATTGTTTTTGATATCACATCAAATACCTAGTCATGAGTAATTATATTTGAAAATGTATCTTGTAAAGAATATAGTTAAATAACATTTATAACATAGTACAAAGGCCCATCTTAATTATTTCGATTTCTATTACCCAAATCTGCTGTCGCTCAGGGCTAGCACAGACTCATCACCTTATATTGCATTTGGAACTAGTGACGCGTTGCGTCGCGTTTAATCCTTGGAAATCTTATCAAGCGTCCTAGACCGACCGTCAGCTAGACATCTATTGTTGCCGACGGTTTAATTAAATCGCAACTGGAGACATCCGCTGAATAGAAAATCCACTCCCGAATCCTAGACAAGCAACGGCGGAAGACGCCGTCCTCTCTGGTGAGCGCGGCGCAAACATCAACTGACATTAGCAGACGATTATTAACCATGTAGATCGTGAAGGCGGCAGATTGCGTTTCGTTGTTGCGAACAAACAAACAGAATCACTATTGGTCTGGATACTTTAATTCTTTTGGTCTTTTGTGATATTTTTATACTAACTTGGAAGATCAAAGTAAACTTCATACTTTAGTTCTTTTATTGCAACTACTGCTTTGCTTATTTAAATTAAATGGTAAAAAGTATAAATTTCACTCAACAGATACCAGTAACGTTTGCCATTTTTTCTAATTCAAATATGAACTAACGTCATGTTTCTATATTCATTTTCGAAAATATAATATTTTATATTTTATTTTATTTCAAATATAGTTAGCAATATGTTTCAAAGTCAAAATAGTCATTACCCGGCATTGCTGCATTAATAAAAAAAATCGCCATGTGACAGAAATTGTCGTAATAAAATTAATCATACAGAGACTGCTGAGGTTGTCATCTGTAAAACCAACATAGTATTAAATCAGCCCAAAAGCTCATAGGTTAAATAAAGTTTCTTTAAATTCGTTTAAATAATTATGAGTTTTATCAGATTTTATTCCACCTTTAAAAACCTGAATGTACATTTAAACTTCAAAATGAACAAAAGCAACACCCGCACTTTGCATAACATTCTACAAAACAAATTACAATACACGTGTGTTGCAACAATGAGTTTATTTTCGTGCGTCCGTTACTTGTCCAAGAGAAGAAAGTTCAGTGGGCTAGAATGCAGTTTTGTTTGCTGGCAGCATTTTTCCGACAATAACTCTTTGTGAATCGCTTTCCTCTCATGAAACATCGCGCGCCCAGGTCCAATGCAGGTGCATGTCGGGACGATGTTGGGGCAATGTCGGGGTGATGTCGGACAGATCTCGCCGCCGCGCAGTGATATGAGGTTTCCTAGCTCTATATGTTCGGCTGTTTGCATGAGAATTTAAACATACTGAAAAACAGTAGCTTAATTAAAGCACACACAGTGAGTGGTATTCCGAGCAGAGGATAAATAATGTGTAACATTTAAATATTTAATATTCACTAGTGTGTGTTATGCACAGTTCGCATGATTAAACCTAAGCTTGTATAAATGAAATTTTGCATGGGTGCAGTGAACTACGCTGCATTTTACCTAGAAGAGTTAAATATTAATTATTAAATCTGAGTAAACGGCCACGTCGACAAATAGCTAAATTTTGTATAAAAATATTCATAAAATAAAACAAATAGTTAGTGTTTCATTCAACATCTAGTAATCATACAAATAATCACACTACAGTAGAACTTCAATATCCGAACTCCGACTATCCGAATCGCCGATTATCCGAATCACTTTCAGAAAAAAAATTGTCCAAAAAGTCTAAGTGCGCTATTATTCTTCCACCAGCGGAGCCAGTGTAGGCACATTGTTTGTTTTGATTTGACGGAGATATTTAAAAACAATGATTTTTATTTAACTTGTACATAAGTACATTTTATTTATATTTAAAATATGTGAAAATATCATGTTTCTTTCATTTAATTCAATAAAAAAATAGTGCAATATCAAAACGTAACTTTTTTTCTCTCCAATGGCATTTTTTTTAAAAAAAAACTCTATTTGAATATTTGATTATCCGAATATTTGATTATCTGAATCTGTCCCGGTCCACATTAATTCGGATAATTGAGTTCTACTGTATTTCAAATCGAGATAATTTTGAACAAAAACGAACAAAAAATTCACTTAATCTGGAACTTCAAATATATAACTGGAATTCACAATCAGAAGTTCCAAATTCGATAGCCGCCTCGTACAGCTTAATGTCAAGCAGTAGTGACATCGGTTTCACTTGGAAATTAATGGCAATATGTTCTCAAGTAAAAATAACACTTATCTAATATCACTGCACCAATAAAAAAATAATCAAGATTACTAAAAGATATGGGTCAAACCGTCAATATTATAATATGGGTCATTTATAATGAGAAAAAAGATGACCCTTTGGGTAGCCCTCTATAAAGCCACGTGATCAAAAAAAGTCGATACAACAGCTCAAAGAAATTGTTGAGTTTTGAAAACTGGTAATTATAAGGTAAGTGAAAAAAAGGTTAAAAAGAACCTAAAAACCTCGTACAATTATAATAAAAATGACTAACAACCAATTGTGGTGACCAACCATCAGTGAGTGAAGTGATTATTGTAGAACAGTCTTTTTTAACTGATATCAATTTTTCAATATGCTGTTATTCTTTGATATAAATTGAAACTTCCAATTAGCATGATAAAAATCCATGAAGTTTTTCATTGCATCAGTTCATTTGTAACTGTTTTTTGCTGCAATTATTCAAACGAAAATATTTTTTATAATCTCGATTACTGCAAGATCCACTTAAGTTGTAAACTGACATCAAAAGCGGAAAAAATGCATTCTTTGTAGACATAACTGATTATAGAGTGCAGATTCAATTATATTTTAGATTGCAGATCTTCACGATCAAATTCATGTTTTAGCATTACTAGCAAAAAAAATAATTTATTATCAGCTCGTGAATAAAAATTAAAAGCCCAATTAACTGATGCAGCCAATTATAGTAAAGCATCTCTGAAACTTTTTTTCAAGTCAAACAACCGTATCTAAATCTATTAAACTCACTTTAAAACAAATTAATTCCGTCTACGTTCAAAGCATTTCAAAAACTCGGAAACGACGATTTTCCCCATACCTTCGCAGCGTTCAGACGGAGTTACAAAATTTTCCGGATAGCCCCAGATGAATCGCGAGCCCCGGTATTCATATCACGTTGTTTTATTGGAATAGTTCACTTGATAGTGCTCGTAATTAGATTAAATTTCTGTGCGCGCGGTCCCGACTTCACAGATTTATTTGACGTTGCAAATGATAGAGATATATTATGCTAACTCGTTATACTTGGCGCACGTCTACTAGCATCTCCCGTTCCGCCGGATCAGGCCAGGCCGGATACGGAAACTATTGAAAATTGCACTGATTTTCCTATTTGAACATGGTTAGATCGGGATACCGTTCGCAGGAATTAATTTAGTTCGATTGAAATGGTCGTACTTCACGGTAGATTTGATGAGAAACCGATTGTGCATCTCTCAAAGAGGATTTTAAATTAAAATGATAGATTTCGTATATCCTGCATGACATCTATTCCTGGGTGTATGATATTACATTCTTTTGAAGATTTATGGTATCTACGTTTTGAGTTACAAATTGAGAACTCAACGTAAAAATCAAAGAATATTATATCATGAATAGGAAAACAAATGCAGAAGTTTTTTAACAGCTACATGTTCTATGAAATGTGCGAAAATTTTCTTGAGAGGGCAATCCTTCAATCAACAACTTTTTAATGTCTACACTACATATATTACATATGTATATCTAATAGTGTTTATTATTGCTGCAATGTCCTCGAAAGGCAGTTTTCACTTGAGTTTTCATTTGGAATTTTAATATCATACTGCTTGATATCTAGCTGATCGAGGTTCATATCAAACCCCGGACTATTGTGTACTAGCTAACGTTCATAACATTCCCCTGGACTTGAAATATTGAAAACAAATATGATGAACATAAGAGATATCGAAAATTGAAATTGTTGATCACCAAACGTGTACTAAAAATTTGTTACTAGATAAAAATAGCAACAAATGTTGTTTTAAGGAGTTCTAAAAACTCAGTACAAATAGATACAATTGATTATAAGTATAATAAATAACTATAATAAATAAATGCTGTGTATA
>NW_020537324.1:63282799-63323938 GCF_003426905.1 Ctenocephalides felis
ATGACATGATCGGTTTGTCATTGTCATAGCATTTAGAAATAAACCTTCATTAGAGAAATGAAGTTGATTCCTGATTAATAAATTCTATAATATTCGTTCACACAGTGGATTATGTCAAACAACGCCTAACAAATATTGTTTTCGCAACTTCACTCATCATGTAATAATTGTGTTTGAAGAACTTTATGTAATTGAAATTAAATACATTCATTGTATGTACATGAGTGCTTGTATTTTTTTTACTTTTTCGCAGGAGATATAATCTCATTCTTTGAACAGCTGTAATATCTGTCTTGCCTAAGAAATATTTTTCATTTTAATAACTTCGTAGAAACTGTGAATAATATAGAAATAATTTCTAATCAATGGACTTACTAATCATTAATCTTATTAACCAATATTTTCAAGGAACAGGGTAAAATATCCTTCTAATTCAGGCATTTTTTATTAAATCAACATTTGTACTTCGATGTAACTTAAAATGTTTATTTATCTATGCCGATTTCCTTGTTGATATCGGTACGCATACAACGTTGATGCCGGTACGCATACAACGACAGATCTCTATTCACATACGCAACGACTAATCACAATCGACCCGTATAGAAATGATATCATCGAGAGCGAATGACGTATCATTGGCACTCTTATCTTATCTCACCTTATCTGCCGTAACGCACTTCCGTTACATTTGCACGAATTTACACCCTAGTCGCGTCTAAAAAAGTTTTACTTCAATAATTTTAATTTCGCCAAATTTCATTTATCCACATGAGAAGCTCTGAGATTGAACTCGGGCGTTCTCCCGCATCCTCGTATATCGTGATGTGATATGTTCGGCTCCGCGTCGTGCGATATGAGCCGTGGCCGTGCGTCAGTTTATAGCGTGTTTAAGTGGATAATAGATCAAGAGATAGATCCGGGTTACACAATGCCGTGACTCCCGGAATGGTCATATCGTCCTCACGTCAAAGATTTCCAAATGGCCGTGGGCAATGCTGATGCTCCATTGTTCAGCCGGATCGGTAAATTATTGGAAACGTAACGTGGAAATTGGTATATCGGTATAGCTATTGGTTGATATTGAAATTATTTCATTAACTCGACTTAATAATAAGTGAAATAAACTGGGTGTAAGTGGCATTTTTCCTTAAAGATAGTTGTATGAACTCCCGATTTGTGTCAATAGCAACTTTTAAAATCGTGGCAACAGAATTTTGAAATTTGGACACGAAATCAGGAGACATGGATTAATTTTTGCATTTAAAATATTTTTTTAATGGTATAAAACATACACTTCCAATTCCATGGCCCAAATAAGTTATGTAACTATCGATCACTAGGTGGTTCAAATCTTACATAATCTGCCAATTATTATCGGAGAAATAGAAATTAGTACATAACTAAAAAATAATATTATTAATATGAATATTAATTACATTGTAGGATTACATGTGACGATTTCAGTGTGGACTAAAAACAAACTATTATCATATATGCTCAACCAAATTGCATAATTGAGTTAATTCCATGAAAATATATACATTGATCACTTAACTATTAATATTCTACTTTCAGTATGAAGAAGTACCTTATGAATATTAAAGATAAATGCACTTTATCGACGAATTCTTTTCTGTTATGTGAAAAGATTCCAACAAGGTATGTATTTATATTGTCAAAATACCGATAAATATACTATGATATATGAAGAGTCAGTTATTTTGTTCTTGATAAAATTACATAGTAAACGAATAGAAAATTGTATGTAGGAGATAATGTAATATAAGATAATGATACAGGTAATCTAATAATAATATATAGGTTCAATAAAAAGTTGATAATAATATAAAGGTTCAATAGAAATGTACCATGTGATAATTACATGAATTATTTTTTGTATGTTACACATGCTTTAAAAAATGCACAGTCCACATCGATTAATTATAATAAATTAATTAAATAAATGAAATATCATTAAGGGTAGTATTGTACCAGGGCAGGTTGGAGTTAAACTCCAACTTGATTCAGGGAAGAATTGTATGAGAGATTTCTCATTACCATTTCACACCGCATTGCCCGGTCTCTTTTTGATTAGAAACCTATTTTGGATCTATATTTATAAGTGAAAATTGATATCACTACTGCATGATATATGTTATCCAGAGCGTGGGTTCGAACTCACGACCCTGTCCACACAAGGCTTACGCCATGGAAACCAGCAAATAAAATATAATTATTTATAATTCATGTACGAATTCTCGTAATCACATATATATTACGAATTATATGTTTTAATAGCAAAATAATACCAATTATATTTCAACACGATATTTTATTTACTAATTATTTGCAGAATAATATTATTATTAGAAGTCATCAAAATAAAGAAAGTATTGAAATGCTATCATGCCCAATTAGGAAACTCTGAATCTTTCTATATAACAATCTATAAAAATTTACAAAAGTAGAATTTTTACAAAAGCTTTTGTAGTAACCCTCAATTCCTGAATAATAATAATAATGAGTTGTACTGCCCAATGCAAGTCTGTGAGCTGAGTTAAATTCCATCTTGATTCAAGAAAAAAAAAGTGTGATAAATTTGCCACTGCCATTTCACACCGCAGCGCCTAAAATAGGCTATTCTCAATTAGAGCGATATTTTTGATAGTTTCAAGTGACGGATATCAGATCTTCCAGATTCAATTCCGCAAATATGCGATACAAAGTTGAAATCAATCATATGACGATAAAAAGCTATAATTCCAGAATAAAATGTTAAAATTGCTCATAAAATAATAATCACATTCATTATTATTAAGAATTCTAATAATTTATAAAAATTAAACACATATTCAACTCTATATAATAAAAATGTCTACAATTGAAGCAAATATCTGTAAACCAACATGCCCAACAATCCAGTCATAAAACCGTGTATTCTGCACAAATAACAAAAACGTCTGCCACCGTCTGGCAGCAGATCTACAAAAACATTACATAAAGCCTTTCCAATAATCTCCTAAAATAATCATCACATTTTTCATCATTCATAATTCTGTTCGTTCATAAAGAGCAGAGTAGATGCGCCTTCTCCGAGACGATCCATCAAAAAGTTTGAGTAGCCGTGATCTGTAATATAGCGAGACAGTGATAAAACGTCGAGAAGACAAATGGATAGATGGCTTTTCCAGCCATTCTCCAGTTACAACAGGCAATGGCACTGGGATATAGTTATCAGAGAAAAATTTATTAGACATTTATGCATAAATATAGAACGCCCTTTAGATAATCACATGACGAATGATGTATCGATGAATGCGGCAGAAATTCCCGTCGATATCACAAACAAAGCTAAGGGTTGCTGCAACCACTATGGGTTGATAAATGGCAGGTGAATGAAAATTTATGCGATGAAAAAAATAGATTTTAATATCTTCCACCATCGGTTGTTTTCGATACATTATTGGAGTCAAATAAAATTAACACATTTTGCAGTGAAGTGATTATTCATCACTAATAAAAAAATCTAATAACTCGTTCAGTTAGGCAAGTTCTTAAATTTTTCACTGTACAAAAATCTGCAACTAACGTTAAATTTCGAAGAAATATAAAATTAAAAGAATAATTTTTGGTGACAAAAAATGTACACAATGAAAAAAGCAGTTTAATTAGATTATTAGAGTTAATTTGAATAAGTATTTTAGTATCAAAGAGGAATATTTATTATTAATGGAGAATAACTTCCCTTTAAATTTTGAAACATTGTAATCAAAATTTGCGAATGTATAATTCCAGACTATGATAAATTGTAAGGGCAATATATCTCCATGTGACAAATATTAAAGAAATAGGAAATAATAGCGTTTTGATCAAATTAGTATAAAAAATAGAAAAAAATATTTAAATTCTCAAACTAAATATGCTTTATAAACAATGACGTATTATGACGAATCATATATTGCTTAAAACACAACTTGAATGAATTAAATCTTAACATATCCATTTAAAATTAACTACGACCTATCACTCAAATTTCATTCAAAAGATTTAAAATATTTAATTTTACCTAACATAAATGAGAATTTTTTAATTCATATGTTAACTGAAATCAGAACTATGTATATGAGCTTTATATAAAATTTAATTTGCATGTTATATGGGTTTCTTATAATCTGATAAATAGCTTATAGATATTGTATTGTTCTTGACTATTAATAAATAAATATTATAAAAAATAAATTATATTTTACAAGCTGTAGTAATTTACATTCTTTAACCTAGTGCTTTCAGCAGACAACCTAATGGTTTCTCCATTGTCTTTTTGATAAAATTTTATTAGACATAAATTTGTAATAGAGATGTGGCAATATTGCAGCAATGCTCTAAGAGGCTATTTTGTTTGATGTCATATTTGAGATCTATATTGTCAAGTATAAATTTGATATCTGTACTGCTTGATATCAAGTTGACCCAAGTAGGCATCTAACTTAAAACCAGTACATAGAAAAGAGAAAAAAGTACATAGTTATTTTTAATATGCAATAGAAAGTGTTTATATTTTCTAAAATGAATTTTGTGACCAAATGGGGTTTCTAAATGATTTCCATTAACTTTATTTTGAAATATATAATCTCAAGTAAAAATGTATCACTACTGCTTGATATCGAGCTGACGAAGAGTATCTCACACATAACTAAAGAAATAATTGCATAAAAGTGCATTTAAAAAGTCGTTTCTTCAAATTTTATTGACTTAATTTTAGGAACTAAGTTATACGAGAACTTAAAAAAATTATCTTCAATTAGTAACTGTATATATATGTTCTGCTGGATTATCTGTACCGTATATTTTTCCAAACAAAATTATATAAATAATTGTCTATTACATTTTTCAATTCCGATAATATGGTTTCGTTTCATAAAAATCACGTGCCAACACATTCTGCTAACATAATTTTCGTCGTGAGAAAATCTGGTGTAGTAAAACTAGTGTCATACGACTTGTATCGTTTCGATAGCCATAAAACTTTTGCGCACCTTCAATAAAAACACCCACAGCATATCCGTGAATCGAATTTATTTTAAGGATTTTATTACGAGGAAGGTCTACAAGAAACGCGCAAAAATTTGGTGTCACACACGTATATGCCCAAGTCTGTCGTAAAATAGTAAAGTTCGAAAAAATTTTGATAAAAAAGCACAGAAGTTGTACTTTGAAAATGCATAAAGGATGATTTATAAAAGATACGAAATAAAATATGATGTGAAATAATATATGAATGCAACTGAAGAATATTTAGAGAATTAGATTTTTGTTAGATTAGAACTCAAAATCAAAATTTTGGATCAATAGCATTAGACGTGCTTTGAGTCTCCATGAACCCATGACAAATATATAAATTATATATTCTAACAATTTTAATAGTGATTAGTTTCAACATTTTGCTCCCGCAGCTTTTACAGAATAATATGTTTTGTCCATGTAGAAATATGTTTGGTTATAACATTATAATGAAATAACTGGATGCGACCGTCAACCTGTCCAAATAATAAATAAACATTCCCGACATATGCGAAACAGTCGTTTTGCATTTGCATTCAGTAGTTTTCTAAGGCGATACTGTTGTTTGGGTGCGATGTCATGACTCTGGAGCGCCATACATCATACGCGACGTCAGAATTCAAATAGGGAATTCGCGACCTGAGAAAAAGTTTAAGCGCGAACTTGCGACAAATGTCGAGTTGCCGTAAATTTAAAACACCCCATATAACATAAGTCAAGGAATAATATACACATATAACGTTTTTTCGAAGTTTCAACTTGCTTCATATTTAATGATGGTTCATGGTTGGAAAATATCGCGCTACTAATTTATTTCCTTACATTTTCAATTTTCTGTAAATTACAGCATAAACCAAGACAGTTAAATATACATTAAATTTTCATTTTCGTCTCCACAAATACAACATCGTTTTTTGAAATTTATGAATATATCTCAAGTATCAAGGCTATATTATATATTGTAAGGGGTATGTACGAATTCGTAATAATTATAAATAACACATAAACCACTATAACGGTCAGAATACAAACTACGCAGTTTTTCGGTGATAAAATTCATGATAAAATTTCTTGCAACCGCAAATGCGCCTTGAACATTGAACAAGTCATATAATATTATCTAGGAATGCAAAGTCACCCTGAAGGTGAGCACATAAAAGGGCTTGCAAATGATGCATCATCGCTCAGTCGTACTTAAGTTTTCAATTGAGTCATATTTTAGTTAATCATATTCAGTCGTAATCAAGTTCAGTTGTTGAAGTTATATGTAAAGTGTACAAGAAATCATGAAATAAATTATATAGATCAAAGATCTTCGTCTGTTTATACTATTCAGCCTCCACAGATTGGTGACAGCTTTATTAGCAGCAAAAAAGACCTATATATTATTTCGCACCATCGGTGGGACCTTCTACACATTTAGGGGTGTCATTGGTGGTTCCTGCAATATATTTTCTTTGAATTCTTACTAACGTCGTGCTCGTCTACACAAAAAAAACGTAAATTTAAGTTTGTTATTTGCATTAAAATTTTTGTCACTTACTCTTTTATAATATTGTTGTTAAGTTTTGTAGTTTTTTTTAACAAATTCTTATGAAACTTATTCAATCAATCCTGTATTATTTTAGCCGATTTCGCGTGCACTATAATATTGTAGGAGAATCAATTTATAGACTGTTAATAATAGACATCCATAGCAAAGTTTACATAAATTATAACTTTGAGATAAGATTTGGAAAAATATCTATAGATAATTTATTTGTTGGGTTTATGAACAAGTTGTGAACATTGGTCAATCTTAATATAGTTATTGACATGTTTCATTAAAAAAAAAAACTTATATTTATCAAAGTATTAACGTACTTTTATGTACGAGACTATTGATAATTCATTCATTTCAAACCTAAAAAACATACTATTCCTGATAATTTTAGCTACTCTGACAATTGCATTGTGAACTTCATAATATCGAAAGAGTATTGATTTTTCAGATAATTGCATGTTACGGTTATGGCTTTAGATAATTGCATCCTTGGTTTACAATATTAAATCCAAACTATTAAGTATCGGACAAAATAATTGCCATGTAAATTGTTAGCTAATTTAACAACATCAATTCAAAATAAATAATAAAAGTATCTTCATGAAAATAGCATTCTAATTTGAGATAAGTGCAATAGAACATGTATAAGTTCGATAAGAAAAGTGTTGTAACTTGTATTACTTTGCACTATAATTTTATCATATTTAAAAACTTCTTGTTCATAGCAAAATATTTAGTTATATAAGAAAAAATGAGTAATTTCCAGAAATCGTTGAAACATATAAACGACTCGGACGTCGACGTCGACCAGCTCGCGCTAAATAACTTTGTAGTCTTTGCAGACGAACTCAAATAATCGTATGCAAATTTCATTATGTAAAGTTTCCGACTTAATTAGCGAACGGACTGCGTTTCACATAAATATTCAGGTGTTTCGCTGTATCCGGATATAGAAAGAGGGTTTTGTTAGCACCGGCTATATAGACACGTACAAATTATGAAGATTAGGCAAAGGTCTAAGGTAATAACTTGATAAAAAATATATATACAGGTGTATAGTAAATTAATTGTATACAAGCTATAGTACAGTAAATGTCATAGTTTCTTATTATAATAACCTTAGATCCATAACTAGTGGTGGCAAACTGCTGGAACTTTCCGTACCTTAACGAAATATTCGAGGAATATTAATGTTTTCAAATAAATTATTATATATAAATATTGTAAGATTGTCTAATATTTATAAGAATTATATAAACTGAATTGTAAAGTTCAAAATACCTGGTTAAAGTATATTAGAACTTAAGTTAGAATTACAATTAAAATCTGAATTATTTTCAATATACAAAAAAAAAATTAAAAAAAATTTGAAACGATTTTAAAACAAGCAGAAAGTTCTTTGAATAATTCAAATCGGACGCTTAGTTCTCTCAAAAACTGCCCTTTTTTGCACATTTAGCTCTGTATCTCCGAAACCGCCGGACCCAATCACCACTTCTCCCCGTCATTACGAATTACATGTAATATCGGATTTTCTGGTAAAAACAAACTTCTTTAGTTAGTTAATGAAAATAAAAATATAGAAATATAGAAATATATATAAGTGCTCTATTTTATGTCTGACCTTAATATCGGATACTAATTTGAAATGAAATAAAGTTCAGGAGATAGAGATACAATTTGTTTGTTAACTTGGTGTCCGTGACAAATTTTCATTAAATTAATACGTCAGCAATTCTCGGGAAAATTTATTAATCACCTCCTGCAGCTTCTGCTTCAAAACCTCCTCCTTTCCTTTCTAGGAAAATTAAAACGTACAATTTGCAGTATTTACCGTTGAGGTATTAATTAAACATTCGCGTCCGTCCGGTGCAAGGGAACGTGTCTCGCGCGTTAGTTTTTAATTTTGTTCCGTGATTCAGAAGAGCGAAAAAGTTAAAAAGAACAAGAAATACAACGAGCAGAGATAGAAATGAAATTATAAAAAATATACTCAGACTTCGATACAATACGTTTGCTCGTAATTAAGTTTTTCCTAATTTCCCTTGTGCTTAAAAGAATCATGGCCCGTAGGCAGCAGCCGTAACAATTTCAATTTCCCAACGTGAATTTCAATTTGTAAATTCATATCGAAATTATTAAATTAAAGTGATTACATTCGGTGCGAGTAATTTGAAAATATTATTTCAGTGTAATAAAAGAGATAGAATTCATATCTTTTACAAGTATTTATTTTGCCAATTGATTTTGGGCTTGATTTAAAATGTCGTATCAAATTGATTAAGGGGAAGATGCAATATTAAACTACATTCTTGTTTTTTTTTAATTATCTGAATAATATGATATCACTTCGACTCTGCAATCTAAAATTTCTTCACTATTGAAGATGCACAAATTTTCGATTCTTTTTCCGGATTTCACATGGGAACTCAGACAAAAGAATCTAATGATTGTCAAGTAATAGAATCAAAGTATCCGTGACGCATATAAGGAAAACTGGAAACCCTAGCATCTCGTAAAGTAATATCTATCTTTGGGTTTCGCCCCGAAAAGGAGGGACAGATTACTCTCATCAATTATGCAACAGAACCAAACTCCATACTAGAAGCTTTCGTATAATACAGTTCTTCTCAAACATTATTAGAAATTGCAATTCGATCATAATAATACTCTAATTTTAAAGATAGGAAAATTAGCTATATATTATATTTTCACTTCGGTTTCAGAGCAGGTAATTGAGTTTTTTTTAAAAAGAAACCCAGAAATTAACGTCAAGCTAAAACTGAGCGATAGTATTGATAGTAACTATCATGATACCCACATTTATTTAGAAAATACATGATAGTTTCATTATAAAAAATCGAGAAAAAAAATAAGAACCTAACAATAATTGGAATTTTTAGTGGAACAAGCTAACACACTTTAATATATTTTTAGACCTTTTAAAGTCTTTCAATTTTGTAAATTCATTTCAACTTGGGACAATAATTTGTTTAAACAAACAAAAATAATAAAAATTGACCACGATATCAAAAAAATGATCAAACCTTTAGGCTGTACCGAAAAGCTCAAAATTGTCAAAATACAACAAATAAATAATTTTTCTAATTATTTCACTTTAGTTTCAGTCACCCCGTTTCGTCCTAACATTAATATTCATATTTCACAAACACTTAGTTAACTATATTCTATAATCTATACTAATTAGATATTGGTTTTTCAATATTGAAGATTTAATTGTGTAATCTCGTAGTTCTTAGATCATAATGCCTTATTGAACTTCGAACCATGTACTAAAATTGTACATTCATGAGTTGTTCATATTTATCATTAGGTGATACAGACATTTATAATTCTGGGACAAAGATAATTTGAAATAATTTTTGAATCAGCAAAAATGTAATATCCATATACGAAAACAAAAAAATTAATTTTCTTCAAAATATTTATGTGAATAAAAGTAAAGAGTAAAAAATATAATGCGCAAAATTACAATTTGAAGATGTTAAAATGAAGTAACTACATTAATCAATAAATCAAATGATGTCTTTATACAGCATTTGCGGACAACATTATATTAAGATATAAAATTGCAATAATATAGACAATAATACCATTATATTCTCATGCGTTTGCGCAATTTTTAATAATTGATATTCTTACGGCGATTTATAAGACATATGTATATAGATTGTTATTTTATTAAAATAAAAAAAAATATTTCAAAAATTGTTGACAAATTCGTTGCTGTGGCACATGATTTGCTGAAAAAAAGATAAATAACTTACTGCAATCAAGGCATAGATAAAAAAATCAGTTACATAAATTTTTACTTTAACCAGGTAACGAAATTAAGGGGCCGATTCTGCCGTGAAATAGACCAATGTTATGATAAGACTCTGATATATAGCAGATTTCATACAAAATGGTACTAAAAACTGCCAAAAGCCATGTGGTTGCTGTGCAGTCAAGCGTTTCAGATAGAAAACCTAAGCTAGAAAACGCACAAATTCGAAAAAACGATGTTATGGTAACTGGATCTTTGTGATATGGTTTTATAACATATGATTGAAGTTGCATTTTATGTATAAAACTCTTGATTGTACAACAAATACATGGCATTTTGACAGTATTTAGTACGACTTTGTATGAAAATTGGCAAGCAACATAGCCTTACCATAACATTGGTCTATTTTACGACTTACTATTATTTACCCATTAATTATAAAAAGTGATTTCACCTACAAACTCCTAATAATGCCGTATAATAAATCTTAGCACAATGCATAATAACACGTGAAAGATGATTTTGTTGAATCTATGAAAGACTTCTTTTTCAAAGTTTTTTATTTAACCTACAGAAATAAGATAAATCAGCACATATTCGATAATTTGTGTTCTCACTACTTTTATATAAAAAAATAATTTTTAAACGCAGGGTTATAAAAAGTACTACCTCTTTTCTTAATTTTTTCAACATTCATAAGATAAATCAGCACATATTCGATAACTTGTATTCTCACTACTTTCATATAAAAAATATTTTTTAACTTATAAAAAAGTACTACCCAATTTCTTAATTTTTTCAACATTCTCACGTGACTAACATTCCACCGTACCTCTACCCAAAATCTGCGGCCTACAGTTCCGAAATACCTGTAGCCGTAGCCGTACCCTGTCGAGAAAGCCGCGCACAATATAAAGCTGTAATGTGACGGCATGGTAGCGTCGACTCGCGCGCTAATTAGTGCCCATGAATTCGCAACGTGCGTCGCAAGCGCTACGGCGTTGCCTCGGATAAAATATTCAACGGCGTTCGAGCAAAACGGATGAATTGAAAGCATCGCCGACGAAATAGCTACCGATAGTGCAGATGTCCTCATTGTAATAGATTTCTCATAGATTACACTAAATAATTGATAGGTAGATAGATACTATGTACTTGAATTTATTTTTACGGCGATTCATTCTAAAAAATCCATTATTTTTAACTTCCCGAAAGAGAAGTTTATGTTTTCATCAAAAAATCCGATTCGCTAATTTTTTGTTTTCTCGACGTTTCAAGCCATTCTGAATCGAATGAGACCAACTTTCGAATAAGTATGTGTGTGTGTGTATGTGAACAGATTTTTCACCTTAAATCGAGTTTTTCTCAAAAACAGCTGGATCGATTTTAAAAATGTTAAAGTTATTCGATGTATCTCGATGAGGACTAGCGTTTATCAATTTTGCGCGACTTTCAGCCAAGCCGATTCTTTGTAAATAGCAAACAAATAAAAAAAATCGCTCACGTTTTAGCCCGGAATTCTGAATCGATTTCGAAAATTTAAAAAACGTTTGAAAGACGAGCCGTTTTCTTTTAATAAAGTGTTGAAAATTTTTTTTCGACGATTTTTATGATTTTTTTACAGTAGATACCATAGTCTTATAGATCATACTAAAATATTACGGTAAATATGTTTTTTTGGCATTTGTCAAAATTAGACCTTTCGTCGACGTTTGCTCAAAAACACCTGAATCGATTTCAGAATGTTGAAAGCCATTTGATGTATCTCAATGGTAAACTATCGTTTATCAGTTTTGTGCTACGATCTGCCAAGCCGTTTCTTTGTAATTTGAAGAAAAGTTTTAAACTTTTCATCTATATTTAAGCTCATACTAACGAATCGATTTTGAAAAATCAAAAACTGTTCGAAAGATTTTAGTTGGGAATGGTACTGATTAGTTTTAGGTGAAAATCTACTGAACCGTTTTTTTTGTAATTAACTGTTGAAAAAAAATTAAGTCGATTCTCATAAAACTTTTTTGATTATATATGTCATGGTCTTATAGATCTTACTGAAATATTACGGCCCGACAAGTAGTTTAATTTTAAAAAAATCATCAAAGTTTGATAAATTGAGTAGTTCTTTTGACCTTTGTTAAAATTAAAATTAGACGATTTACTTGGTATAACGATGGAATACTTGGTTTTAATAAACCGACTAAACCATTGAAGTCCTATGGAAACTGGTTTAATTATAAAAATGATTTGTAAAAATTTGCTCCAAGTTAAAGCGTGTTTGTTCGTTTTCAATTATGTGTAATAAATCCACTCGGAATACTTTTAACCACACATAATTTATATTTTATTGATTAAGTCAATTATTTACACATATCGGGAAGCTCATGTAACTTGCCTCAAGGTAAAATACCGATACCAACTAGTTAAATAAAGTTTACAATTATATTAAATTACTATACTCTATTACAAAATAACAAATGAAGAGTGGGCGAGAAAGGACTCTACTGAGCACATCCTGAAAATTAAAGGAAACTAAATAAGCAAAAGAGGTAAAATAAAAGGACTGAAATGAATCGTAAAAAGAAGAATGCATATGATTGACGATTTACGCGAGAATATCATATTTTAGGGCAGACACTTTGCACGTGTCCAAAGCATTGTAATAAAATTACTCGGAAATAACCATAATTATTGAGAATGTATGCCAAAAATTGGATACTGGCTTGAAATGTTTCTTCTCATTTATTTCTCATCTAATATTACATTACTAGTTCATTGCTAGTTCTGTATGGTAATTACCCTGAATGTGGCAATTACTATAAATAATGAATCGCCTTTTGTCTTTCTTTTAATTACCATTAGAAGCACGTGGGAATATTGACCCTGAAGAACTCCTTTCTTTATATACCTCATTGTTAGTGTCCATTTTGGCAGTGGCCCATAAATATCGTTAAGCACTGCAACTAATCTCTGCTCCAATAGGCGGCAGAACAGTATTTAGGATCTTCCTAAATATTCTACTAAAACTATGCCGCATTAATGAGTAATTCTAATGTAGATGTAGTCCCCGAATTTAGGTCCCTGGCGGTGCTAATGGGGGATAATGGAGGGGTATTCGTGTCGTGGAATACTAGGAACTGGTACACAGATCTCTCTAAGATGTATCAATTACAGGGAACCGTCCCAAAATGACATACGGAGACCCGCAAGACGGTTGTTCGATGTGTAAATGAATATTTGGTTAACCGATGTTTCACGGTCTAATGTTCAAACTGTAATAAATGGTTAGGCAACTATTTCTCTACGGTTTGTATGGAATTACATGGTATCTTAAGAGAAATGTAATACAGTTACGAGGCAGTCTGTTTTGCTTCATTAGTGAAGCTTTTGTAAGATTTGATATTATTTTAGGGATCACTGTTTGTTCTAAAAATCTTGTAGCACAAGTCTCAGCGGTTCTCAGTGGGTTAAAATATTTATGCTTTTAAGCAGTTCTTAGTGGTTTAAAATATTATTTAATAAAATGTTAGATATTTAGAAAATTTGTTTCATACTAGTATAGACAGAAACGATTCAGTTCATTATTTACAATTACAATTATTTTAAGTTATATAAGTACTATGATTATGGTAACAACTTACAAATTTGAAGTGTTGATAAATTAAAAATCCTTACCAATGAAGAGAATGCATAATTTCTCATATTTATTTTGAGTTTAATCTTCATTGGAACAATTTCATTTAAATAGCAAATAAGCAAAAGCATCAATCTAGTAATTAATGTTCAAAATATATGTGGATGAATAGTATTTAGTATTTATAGAAGACTTTTAGTATTTTAGTCAAATTTTTCATTCATCAAAATAGTAATTATTTATAAAAAATGAGGATTGAAACGATTAGTTTTTTTAAATTTTATTATGGATGTTCAAAAACAAGAAGATTTATAATACAGTTGTGTGAAATAAATATACAAGAAAATATGATATCAATCTATGATCAGTGAATTAAAACAAAACAATATTGAATGAAATATTATATTCTGATTGCAAAGTAAATTAAGTAATATATTCCTAAAATAAAAAAACAATACACCAGTACTGATTATGAAGTATATCGAGAAAAATATAAATCGATCCATAAAGATAAGCCCTTAAGATTATAATATATCTATTGCTATAAACTTCCTGAAGAAGTTTGATTTCGCTAGAAAATTTGATTAGCTGATTTGATGTTGTCTCGTGGTTTGTAGTCATTTTGAATCGTTTGATACCAACATTGTAATAAATTGATTTGTGTTTATAGTCCAGTCATTATAGTAAGTTCATCTCGGAATTCGAGATACCCAGCTGTAAGTCTGTATACACTTGTATATTTACACCCTAAAAGTTGTCTCAAAACCTACAAATGGTAGGATGCAATTACCATATGTAGGTTTTGAGACAACTTTTAGGGTGACAATATACAAGTTTTTACAGTGGACAGTTATCACAGTACATATATTTTGACTGTGAACTCAAAACTGTCATTCACCGTTAGGGTTTTAAAGTTTAAATTGATAAAAATAATAAGAAATAACCACAATAACCGAAAAACTATCACAGTTTGACCAAAGCTATAAGCTTCACTTGAAAGCTTAGGATTTTCATTTAAAACTACATGGATTTTTTTTGTCTAATTTTTTTCATGATAGTTACTAACAATACATCTTGACTTCTGGGACACACTGTATATACGTTCTGATTCAAATGAAAGTATGTGTTTGCATGTGAATTGCAATTGTGCATGTGTACATTTGCGGTGCATAGAATCAGCGCTTTAATTACGTTAAGTTGCTAATTACCATGACTTGGCTTCTGTAAGGATTTCTGTTCAGTTCGGCAAGGATATATCCACTATCTTCACTGGTATCTTCAGCAATGCGGAACTAATTTATGCATACACAGTGTTAGAACTGTACCTATTTAATATCTGCACACAGTTAATAGTGATTGATCATTTGCATTACGTATGAATTGGGTAATGACATTTGGCAGAGATACAGGGTTGGCGAGGGAATCATTTGCATTAGAAAAAATAACTATCATAATAAGATGACAAGAAACTCTTTTTTGTATATTAGATGGACAGAATAGCTAACAATACATATCTGACCTTTGCTGGACCTGCCTTAACTTCTGCTCCACAACACATATAAACCTTGGGTATCCCAGGGCTTGCTAACGATTAGGGCTTACGTACCGGGATCCCGGACGATTTTTTCCAGCATTCAATACCGGTATTGATACAATAATACCGGTATTTTGGTATCACCAGTATTTTGTTAAAAATCGGACTTACGCAATACACATACACAGTTTCCGAACATCGGGATATTTTCCTATTAATCATTCGTATTTATTTATTATTTTACTATAACGAAAATTTACAAGTCAAATCATCGAGTGGTAAATAGTTTGATAATCAATGATAATATTGATCTCGGTGGTGGATGACCTCTTTTTTATGTGTACGTGACAGATTCTTCGAAATTGTTCATATAAAATGATTTTATTGTTTTATTGGACAATCAGGAAATACAATAATTTTCTATAAGTCTTCGTGATGTGTTGATATCTAATCAGTATTACATAGACCTTAAGAGTTTGTGTTATGTACCCTAGTCCATCCATTATTTTTTCGCCCAAAATATATAATATTTTTATATATTTTCTATATATTTTTCTTAGGCGCATTAGATGATATCTTCTGTTCTTCCTCTTAGTTTCCATACATCATATGATAGTTGCGTCTAATGTTACATATTAAACAGTCCCATATTATTGTGAATAGTTTGTGTAACCGTAATCTATTTGCATCTAGAGTCACGGGTAATACATTATCGACTATCGCATTATCATCATCAACATTGCCAATGCTAATAGTACTTCAACAAGTTAGCGCGTGCATTTACAATGTGCTAATACCTGTTACCGAAACTATAACGTCATCGAAACGACATGGGTTTGCAGCAGAACATACTGTTCGGAAATTTAAGGCTGGGTTGAACCCGCGATTTCGTTAGTTTATGTTTCTGCATTTAAGTTTGGTGTTCGACGATAATGTTTTGATTACATACATCCGAAGTACTTTGGTGTTATGAACAGCCGAACGCGTCAATGCGTATTAATGGATTTGATTTGAACTCGTGTAGATACATAGTAACTTGCAGATGAGTTCTAGATTAATCACTATATGAAGAAGAAATAAAAACATGAACGCTAATATTAAATTCGGATGTTGAGCTTAATTTCTCTTAAGTCTCAGTCTCAAATTTGCTGTACAGAACCAGAATTTTAAAACATATGAAACTTAAAGATGTGCATTATTTATTTATTTTTGGAGACGTAAGTATTAGTTATATCTCTTTTGCTCTTTGTTAAAAATGATCAAGACATTCATTTATAAAATTATTCAGCAACTTTTAAAATTATAACGTCAAAATTTTAAAATTTAACAAAACTGATATACTCAACGAAGAAATGGCTTTGTTGACTTTACAAAAATATACACAGAACGGTTATAAAGTGATATATTCTGAACAGTTTTTCAGCATAAGAATTTTTGCAGAAAAAAGTTGCTTTTTTCTTCATTGTAAAGAAAGGGCTCGTATTAAGTTTTATTACAAGATTTTTAAATTTTTGAAAGTTTTTGAATAAAGTCGACGAAAGTTGTTCAATCCATGGCTCACTTACGCTTATTAGTGTAGTCATTTGCTTAAATTAGGTAAGAATCTCGGAATTTGAGATACCCAGCTGTAAGTCTGTAAATACTTGTATATTGTCACCCTAAAAGTTGTCTCAAAACCTACATATGGTAATTACATCCTACATTTTAAGAGTTTTGAGTTCACAGTCAAAAGTAGAAACATCATTATTCCAAGATTTCTAGAATTAAAGCTTTTAAAGCTACTAAAATATATATTTGAAATTTTCAAAATTGATCGAATTTGAAAAGCTCTGCTTTGAAAAAATGTACAAAAGATTGTTATGAATTTAATCAGGACTCTAAAATTGATACTTTCATAATAATAAAAAATTGAGTAATAAATGTAAAAAAAAAATAAACACTAGTACATTTCGCTTGCAATCTGCTCAAATGTAGAATAAATTACTGAAAATGATCATTATTTGTATTATGAGCTTTATATATATAATTTACAGTTCAATGTTGGATTACCAATTTTTTTTTCCTAAATAAAAAATTAATAAAATCATGATTCACTTGGTGAAAATATAGCAATACCTCGAATCCCCCCTATATCTACAGATGGAAAATTGAAGTTAAACGTGATCAATAAATTTTAGATTCGATTGGAATTTGCAATGACTATTAATAAGCCTGAAGACGACACTCAGTCTTATATTTGGACGCACCTTCTTGATAATCTAGAAATTTCCTAAACATAATTTGAATGCCAAGAGAACGCTTGCGAGGACAGCTAGTATATATACAGTAAGGCTTTATTATTGCAAATTACATTGACAATTACATTGATTAAAAGATTTTTGAAAAACGCGAAATATATTTTACCCAGATCATCCCCACATATACTACTTGAAATTTTACCAAACACATCCCAGAATTTGAAAGAGCAGGTGAGTTAGAGCAACATTGATGCTGCTTTCGTACATTTTCATACCATCCACAGTATATAAATATTCCACATACAACACACATAATCCTTACTTGCTACAATATCTAATGCACTAAATAATAATGTTTATGACCACAACAGAGAGTATGGTACCCACTACCAACCTCACCGAAATTAACTGAGCAACATCGTGCTCTTAGCAATAGTTTAGTTTATGCAACATTCAGCATCGTTAAATATAACAAACACTTAACCAAACAGCTGCTAACAATGTTTCCATTATACAATAATAATTTCGGCAGATAACTTCGTTGACATAGAGTCACGGCTATAATCCCGGACTCCTCTCCCTTGCTAAGAGTCAGTTTCGTCACCATTGTTATGTTTCGTCGTGTGTATATAATACACTCTATATGTGCTGAATACTGTAGTTTGTAATATCGGGAAATAGCTTTACAGAAGTTTCAACCGGAGCAGGCGCGCGGAACCGTTGCGGAACGTACACCGTGGAGCGGCCGGAGGACAGTCCTGGGTAACTGAAGCATGTCCGCGGAACGAAAATCGAGGCGGACTAGTTTGGAAATGGTCGAGGACTAGTATCAAATGATTATATATATATATATATATATATATATATATATATATAAACTATTTACTATTTAATTATACATACAAAATTCTATTAAAAACTAACTTGGAATATCGTTTTCTCGAATTGCGTTGTAAAAATGTAGAAATTCATTAATAGATATATAACTACGAAGATTGGTTTGTATCAAGATGGGAATGGAAACGTGGCGTCGTTCCGTAATGATAATAACAGGCGCCGGTCGCCCCATTCCGGTTCCGGAGCAGGGTGAGGGAGTTTCGTGTGTCAGATGTGATTCAAATATAGAACATCCGGAGTAATTTGGTTGCCGGATAAATTCAAACTGAATTTAGATAAACTTATAACGTTCCCGATAAATGTTTATTTCTTTAAAACATTGTATATTGATTAAATCATATTTTTGAGCTACTATTTTTAATACAAAACAATTTTAAAGGCGTATTGGAAATTATTTTAATCTTTTTAAATCCTTAAAAATATTGGAGCTGGTGAAGAGAATGGAATGTCAAAAAATAGCTGGTCAAGAATTTGAGGAAATCCTACATAATTGTTACGAATTTGAAGTGAAAATAGCATACTTTCGGTAAAACGACGTGCGGGAACAGAAAACTAAACTCATTCAGTAGCAGAATATAGTAATTTTTAAATTTTTTCAAAATTATATCAATATTGAGCTTCTCATAAATCAGAATATATATATACATATATATATATATATATATATATATATACTTAGACAAAATAATCAAATATAAAGTATTGTATCAGAAGATGATAAATACCTAAAAGGTTTAATTATTAATTGAATTGAATTTGTCTAACTCGAATCGTTAGGCAATATTTTTACTCCTGTGACTGAGTCCTGTATGAAATACCGTCTCTTTTGAATAGTTTTTGAAGTAAAACTTCTTTAGGCGCAACTAGGGTATAAATCCATACAAATGCAAAGGAAATGCGTTACGCCTGTACTTCATTCGCTTTCGATGAAATCATTTCTATACGGGTCGATTGTGATTAGTCGTCGTGTATGTGAACAGCGATCTGTCGTTGCATGCGTACCGGCATCAACGTTGTATTCGTACCGGCATCAACGTTGTATGCGTTCCGATATCATCAAGGAAATCGGCATAGATAAATAAACATTTTAAAGTTAGATCATAGTACAAATATAGATTTATTGAAAAATGCCTGAATCAGAAGAATATTTTACCCTGTTCCTTGATAATAATAAAACAAATTAAGTATTTGTGCCGTTAGTTTATTGATTAGAAATAATTTCTATATTATCAATAGTTTCTATAAATCTTAAAGTTATTAAAATAGAAAATATTTTTTAGAAAAGACAGATATTACAGCTGTTCAAAGAATGAGATTATATCGCAAGCAAAATAGTAAAAAAATACAAGCAGTCAATGAATGTATGTTAATTTTAATTACATGAAGTTTTTCAAACACAATCACACGATGAGTGAAGTTGCGAAAACAATATTTGTTTAGGCGTTGTTTAACATAATCCACTGTGTGAACGAATCTTATAAAATTTATTAATCATTAATTACCTCATTTCCCTAATGAAGGTTCATTTCTAAATGCTAATTACAATGACAAACCGATCATGTCATATTTGAAGTATGACTTTAATTACATTATTGTTTTTAAATATTATACATATTTTTAATGCTATTATAAATATATAATTTATAATTTATCATTATATAAATGTGTATAATGGTTGACACTAATAAATGTGTGCATTATGAGTGTTACCATATTACTAATAAATAGTATTCAAAATATTATATGATGTATTTATTCTTGTAAATTTTACTTAAAGATAATAATATTACTTGCAAAAATACATGATCGTTTTGAATATAACACTCACGCTTAACATAATAAATATAATAATTTAAATACTTCAAATCTGATAAATAATTCACGCAGATTTTATGGAAAGTAAATAAAAAATAATTAAACCCGACAATAATTGCGACAATTCAATTTTTTGCAATTATAATGTGCTCATTGTCATTCAAATACTATCTCTAAAAATACAAATCATTATTGCAAAGTTTTTCAATTTGCATGCTTTTACATGAAGCGTATCAATGCGAATTAATTTTAATGAATGTAGAGCTTTTCGCAGAAATTGATTTGGATATAAAAAATACTAGTACTAGTATTGAAAAACCTAATCACAATAAAATGTTTAAAATTGTAGTTTGATATGCATTAATAATATCACGGATCAATATTAAGCAGTATTTAGTTTTTATCACTGCCTGAAATCATTGATGTTTCAATTACAAGATACTTAATTATAGAATTGTAGTTGAAGTAAAATAACCTTAACTTTCTTTTAAGTAAAATAAACTTATGACAATAAAATGATCAATTTTAATAATTGCTGTTTATATAAATATATTGAGTTCAAAATTTTCTGTGCAATTATATAGATACTATTTAAATAAATTCGCGAATTTTTACCCAAATATCTATTTTTACAAAATAGACAAAATTTTCCATTTGTATGTGGCCCAGGAAAAGCAATAAATATATATGAAGAAATATTGACATTTTATTATTTTTTTCCGAATGCAAAATTTTCATTTCCTGCAATCCATATTAACTGGCACAAAACCAACCCAATATAACATCACAGAGAATTTTCGAAAAAAAATCATATATGTATCGAATCATACTGTAATTAGTTGGCGTCACAAATATCACGCTTGCAAAAATACACATCTACGCAAAACGTTGATTGAACTAATTACTCGTGCATCAATTCGTGCGCATCGTAGCTTGATATTCACATATCGAATGAATTACAGAACGCGAATTTCATTTATGACAGCTAATGACACACCCATAGAACAAAATCAAGAACAAAAGTGAATAAAACTAAGCGTTCAATGCATTTTATCAATTGCTATAAATGAAGCAATTCGTTACAACACAACAAAAGGCGTTGCTGTGTGTTGTGTGTTTAAAATTGTATATTAAGGGGGTTGTTCGGTTTTTATTTTTTTTTCGATTTTGAGATTTTTTGATATTATAAAAGCTAAAAACCTTAAAATTATTTAAAAAAAATCATATCAATATATATTTTTTGACAAAGTTATACATATATATCTCTATATGTATGATCCTCTGAAACCGTTTTTTTTCATCGCTCCGCGAGCTATTGTATGCCAGCTGCTCTCTTTTTCATTATAATACCTCATGCACATGACGTGTATTTAGTACATTATGTTAAAAACTTTAATTACGTTTTTCTCAAAATGACTTTTTCCAATGCGGTGCCACAAATTTAAAAAAAAACACATGTCTCTATGATAGTTACATTTCGAGAAAAACAAAAACAAATACCTTGCATTTTTGTAACAAAAAAACGACAACCCCCTTAATTCTCAATTCTCATTCAAGTCCCATTTAATAAAAAAAATTCTAGGTTGTACGATTTCTATCCTCGAGAGCATATGAATTCTACCTAAGATGGGACGGAAAAGACGAATAGTTTTGAATTTGCAAACTTGCTTTATTATGATAAGATCCGGATCCGAAGAGTACGACTGCCTAGTTTCACAAACTTGCAATTCTCTATGATAACTAACGCTTAACTAGATTTCGCCGCAAAGTTTATCTATACGGAAGCGAAATTAGTGCAACGTTGGCCTGTTTTATACTTATGTTTATTCAGTAGCTTAAATATTCTTTAAAGTGGAATGACAAACTCCTTGCACTCACATTACACCAGAGTTGCGCAGTTTATGCAGATTTGCTTGATAACGAGAATAATATATTAGCCATCAACATTTTGTATCATGGGAAAATAGATCATAATAGAAGGTACCCATAAATTCTGTTTTTGAGAGTATACTTAATAGAATAATAGTCCATAATTTGATAGTGGATAATATTAGATGCGTTACATGTTAGAAAAGATCAATTTTAAATCATGTTAATAATCGTAAATAAAGGGCTGGGAAATCATCGAATTAGAATTTTCATGGAATAAATTGTCCAGTTTTCAATATTCGTGTTCACAATGGTTTTCATCCCAGAATTTTAGCAACAGCACCTATAAAATTGATCGCATGCCTTTCTAAGATTACTACATGGCATTTTTCACATATGTAGCTAAATCGAGAAGGTAACCCTTAATATTACGATGAATATTCTGTAAGACCAAAGAATCAAATGATATTTTATTTTATAAACTAAACAATTGACTATTACATTTTGTTAATGAATTTCGTTGGTAAATGAATTATTTGGCAAACATGTAAATGAGAATATACTGCCAGACCGCTCAAAAACAAATATTTGTGAGTAAATGCTCACAAAGTGGTTTCAATTTAATTATGAAGTCAATGACAATAAAACGATGTCGGTAAAATGTGAATCACCACATAATGTCCTAGTTTATTGTTGGGTACGGAGATAAATAGTTTTATTCTAGCAAAATGGTACAACACAGTCGTATATATAATATTTAAAGTGGTGAGAGGCAAATTCAGGGCTCCACTCCAAATATAGGAATAAACTTTATAAAATCTTATTAACTGGCTTCTGTGGTTCCTTTACAAAAAATATTTTCGATCTGGTACAGAATATCACTTGGCACTGAATTTCTCAAAAGAAAATCTGGTTATTTGCGAGTGCAAAGACAGGCGCGGAATTCTTACTCTGTTGTACGTTGATTCAATTACGGGAGCGGGTACAATAGTGCAGTCGATGGTGGCAAATTTTGTAAAAGTATTTTGAAGCAAACATTATTGTATAACTATTTTTGAAGTAAAACATCTTAAGGCGCGACTAGGCTGTAAAACTGTGAGAATGCAACGGAAATTGCGTTACGCCCGAACTGTACGTCATTCGCTCTCGATGAAATCATTTCAATACGGGTCGATTGTGATTAGTCGTCGTGTATGTGAATAGAGATCTGTCGCTGTATGCGTACCGTTATCAACGTTGTATGCGTACCGATATCAACAAGAAAATCGGCATAGATAAATAAACATTTTAAAGTTACATCGTAGTACAAATCTTGATTTAATGAAAAATGCATAAATCAGGAAAATATTTTACCCTGTTCCTTGAAAATAATAAAACAAATTAAACATTAGCGCCGTGTACTGAACGTTAGTTTATTAATTATAAATTATTTCTATATTATTCGTAGTTTCTATAAATCTTCGAAGTTATTAAAATGGAAAATATTTTTTAGGCAAGACAGATATTACAGCGAAAAAGCAAAAAAAATACAAGCAGTCAATGAATGAACTTCATGTATTGAAAATATGCATGAAGTTTTTCAAACACAATTACATGATGAGTGAAGTTGCAAAAACAATATTTGTTTAGGCGTTGTTTAACATAATCCACTGTGTGAACAAATATTATAGACTTTATTAATCAGTAATTACTTCACATCTCTAATGAAGATTTATTTCTAAATGCTAATTACAAAGACAAACCGAAAATATCATATTTGAAGTATGACTTTAATTACATTATTGTTATTAAATATTATACATATTTTTAAATAATAATAAGTGTATAATGGTTGACACTAATAAATGTGTGCATCATGAGTGTTACTATATTACTAATAAACATTATTCAAAATTGTTGTATGATGTATTTATTTTTACTTAACTTAAATTTGCTACTTTGTACAGTAGCAAATAAGTTTTACTTCAATTTCGTGTGAACCTTACGCGCACTCTAATTTTTATCTAATTAAATATAACAAAATTATAAAACGTTGAGTCATTAGAAAAACAAGATATAACTGTAAGACTTTAGCTGGAAATTAAAACAAAAACAAGATAAGATAAATAGGACTATTTCTGTTTGAAATATTTACAGTATAGTACTCTAAAGTATAAGAAATGCTAACGCTGTTGCGTTCGAAGTCTGGCTATTGAAAACTGTCTCACGCAACATATGCGTGCGCAGCAGCGAATGTGTTAATTAAATCCAATATATAAAATATATGTTGGAGCAAAATAAAATTATTATCAATCAGCTCCCAATTTATTATCTTAGAATTGTAGATGCCTTCTTTCCCGTGACAAGTGACGCAAAGCAACACGAGTTGAAGTGAGATGAGCAGGCACTTCATTACAAGATAATTTGAAAGTGGAGCTTCTCCCCGGGGGCACGAAGGCCTACAACAACAATGCAAGAAGCTCCCCTTTGCGGAACTACGCAAAACACATTAATTACCGCCGGCACGTAATATTTGCGGTACTAATTTAAACTTATAATACACATTGACCGAAATGAAATGTGATAATTGCTGGTAACTATATGTTGGGTGTTCTGGGAAACAATAATAAAAACTAGTGGTGCGTGGCATACCCACATATACATTTCTTCTGAATGTGAAAATGTTCAGAAATCATTGAAACGTAAATAGCATTTTTCAACTTTTTTTTTCTACATCTCCGAAAAACCGTTGAAACTGCTTTCCAAAATTTTTATAAATTCTTTATTTCATAAAAATTTGTGGTATGAAGAACTATAAGTCGTGTATTTCGACAATTATCTCATACTCTTATACATACTTTATCTAATAAAAAGCTAAATGAATCTCATATCACTGCAATATTGTAAAATTAGCATTTAAAACTGATACTTATTTAGCATATCCAAAATATCAAAATTGTTAAGGAGTAACTATGGATTGAATATGCAAATGCTTATGATGAAATATGATTTCATCTCCATTGAAAAATTTTCTTAACTAATTTTTCCATGACGAGCTCTGGTATCTTAATCTCCGACCTCGTTTCGTACGGTTCGCTGGCGGTAAAATGTTCTAAAAGGAAAAGTAAGTCTCCGGCAGATCGGCACAGATGATTAATAAGGCATACGACAATTACAAGGAGACAATGATGTGCCCTGCGAGCTCTTCGAGATGAATTTAGATGTAACAGACAACGAGTACGCCGAAAAGATCAAAGTATTCCCGTGCAAAATAAACAAACAACGTGTTTAGTTAATTAATTGGATCTTGCAAATTGCGCGGTATCTCTTTTCACATTTCACGGCTTATCGTCAACTTTACAGGGAATTAAACTTGCACGGTATCTTGCAAAACGTTCAAGATAGAGGCCGATGATGTAAGAAATAAGGTGAAAAAATTGCAAACATTCGTTTGAACATACATATACTGGAAAGCCAATAAAATTAATCTTGTAATTTAAATATATGTTATATAAGTTTAATTACTAAAATAATTGACGCCTTGTATGATATACTAAATCTTATAAAAAAATGCTGCTGAAATTTTTCATGTAGACATATATCGTACATTTAAAGTATTAATTATAAGCAATTATAAAATAATATTCGAAAACCAAACAACTGTGGCGCTCACATCGAGCTCATGACAAGTATACTCGTCAACCACAAAGAATGTAGCCTTGATTAGATATCAATTGAAAATGGTGGATTTATTTTACAAAATTGAAAAACGTTATTACCTATATATTGCATCCGAGTAGAAAGGGCTAAACTGAACACAGATTTAATTCAATGAAATATTAGGCACGGAAATATAAAAAAGTAAAAATAGTTTTAAAATGATCCTATCTCTCAAAAACTGAATTACCATTTTTGGCACTTTTTGCCCCGTATCTTCAAAACTGCTAGTCCTGCCTTTGTCAAAAACTAATCAGCACATCTCAATCATTCCAATCGGTTGAACCGTATTCCCGAAAATGTCGACGAAAATTTGTATCCGCACACGCTTACGCACACGCACACAAACACACACACAAAGATATATAAAAATTTAGATTTTTTATTTTTTGCGATTTCTGCAACTTACACCACGGGAAGTTAATTAATTGTATAATATAGAAAGAATTATTCTAATTTGACCAATATTTATTTAGCAATATGAAGCTAAACGCATGAACAAGTCAAAAATGATCTTAAATTAAAATAATTTTGTATTATTTAACTGCTTATCAACACTAGCAAAAATAATCCGTATATTCAATTATTTTTACTTTTCTCCACCTCTTTACAAAATAAACAAACAACCTTCAGTTCTGCAAGAAAATTAAAAGAAAATTCAACGTTCGTGATTTCGTCTCGTCGCGGCTGCAACACTAACGACGAAAAGAAAGGATAGATGACTTGCGAACATTTTAATATCCGCAGAAACTCCGAGACCAGCTTTATTGCTGCCAAGTCGTCCAACATTAATACATTCTGACATACAACGGCCTCGGCTTGTATACTTCTACATACACCTTGAGAAAAGAGTCAGTAATGCGTTTACTCAAATTGAAAAAAAAAAACAAGAAGAGACAGTAACAATAAATGTGATATAACCTGGGATTAATTTACAAGATTTTTATCAAAAAGAAGATGAGTGTTACCTGTTACCGAGTGTCTTTTATAGTAAACAGATCTTGTTTTAATAAAATAAAAATAATTTAGGTTTTTGTTTTTGACTTCACCATGCCTCTGGGACGCATGTCTAACCTTCTCTTGATAATAAACCAAAGATATAAGGTTGTCATAAAAGCTATTTGGACTTATGGCATTCATCAGTGGGGCTGTGCAAGCAAATCAAACATTTGGTTAATGCACCATGCCCATTCTAAAATTTTAAGACAGGTCTTGATATAGAATTTATAGACAGAAAAATAAAGCTAACCGGTGTTCTACCTTTCCTAAAACTGGGAGATTATACAAAATATATAGTCGCTGTACTTTTCAAGAAGTTTCCAATAGACAACGAAGGGTGGAACTTGGGACTTCCGATTCAAATCATATAGCTCTAACTACGTAACCCATGAAACATCCATATCTATTATATATTTAAATTATTTTACAGAATTGTCTATCGGCGTACTTTCTATATTTTTCATGTACGTATTTACTTCTGTTACAAACACTTCGACAAGCACTTAGCTGACATAAAGCAAGAAAATGTATGCGCATATGAAAGCCTTTTTATGACAAAGTATAATATTGTCATATCTCATGTACATATATGATTCTGGGGAACAACAACTTTACTTTGATAAAGTAACACATCAAGGATGCACTTATTACTTAGCGAATACTTATTGCATGAATATAAAATTCGCCGTAAGGAACTTATACATCACAAGCTAAGATTTTATATAAAATTTATATAAGAACAAGCTGCAAGAAGAGTCAAAAGTACCAAGAAATATTTGCAAAAATAGTTTTAGTTATTGTATCAAATAACTAGGTTATAAAATAATCCAAGATCAATTCTCTTTGCCTATTAATCATTTATAAAAAAATGCCATCATCGTACCAAAAATAGTATGAACTATACGCAGATTAATCTGATTCATGAATTATTTATGTGAATAGTAATTTAATGTTGTCGGGCCAACAAAGACTAGAAATAAAATATTTATCAAAATGCTATTTTTATGGAAATAGTGTTTCATGAGGGATTAACCTGATAATAACGTGTAAAACTCGTTATTTTAGAGAACACTTTAAAAGTTGAATAACAGACTATTATATTACACTTCAGTAATGAGAGTGAAATGTACAATATTTTTTGTGGTGCTATCCTGTAGTAAACCTTATATAGATAAAGTTGTAATATATCTATGCAAACGACAAAGCAATTATTTCATTAAAAAAATAATGATAACGACAGTAACACTAACTTAAAACGAAATCTAGGAGTCCCTTTTCGTACATACGTTTCATAGTATTGATCCAAAAAAGAAGAATACTGTGCAACATTACTGCAGCTAATTTATCTGAATAGTACAATATTTTCTCTGTATAATTTTAGAAAAATTGTTTATAGTTTATAGTAAATACTAGTTTTCTTTCTTAATTTTTACGAATTAGCTACGTCGGATAATACTTTGGAGTAGGTATAACTTTTATTTTGCAATCTTAATATCATGGATATTAAGATTTCAAAATAAAAGGATGGATACATTGCTTTTCTTAGATGCACCCCAGAAAAGAATAAGTATGTTTGAGTGCTTACGTACTCATACATGTGAATAATTCACAGTGCAGTAAAAATAATTTAGTATTACTAATATTTTTTCTTCCATCAATAAATTGAATTTAGTTAATTAAGAGCTGTATATTTTCAGTATCCCGTCACGAACAATTTAAGGCCAGTAAGTATTCTATCTTCACGGAAACTCCCCAATTTAGCAGGGCGACCCGCGCACCTTGTTCAGGAAACAATTCGCCAATTCATTTTGCCGCAGAAGTTTCCCGCGGCGACGGCGGCAGCGTAAATTACAAAGAGCGCCCGATAACCCAAAGAGCCGAGAGACAATGAACCAAGACCCAAAGTTTCCCATACTCTTTAAATTCGGAACAACTGCCGAGAGACAGGTATGGCTATGTAGTTTTGGGGTTTCGGAGCATCATTCATCAATAGAAGACGAATTATCATAAATGCAAATAAAAGAGTTTGTCATAGTGTGATAAATGTTAAAAACTAGGTATCAGTAGGACTTTGCCTTCAGGTAAGTTGCATAAACTTCCTGATACGTAGAAAATCGATTTAATTAATAAATAATTGATTTGTATGTATGACAGTCTGACTGTCAACTCGTCTAAGTATCTGACCTTTTAAATGTCAACTTGTCCAAGTGACTGACCTTTTAAATGTCAACTTGTCCAAGTGACTCACCTTTTGAATGTCAACTTGTACAAGTGACTGACCGTCAAAGTGTCAACTCGTCTAAGTGACTGACCGTCAAAGTGTCAACTCGTCTAAGTGACTGACCGTCAGAGTGTCAACTCTTCTAAGTAACTGACCTTCAAAGTGTCAACTCGTCTAAGGAACTGACCTTCGAAGTGTCAACTCGTCTAAGTGACTGACCTTCAAAGTGTCAACTCGTCTAAGTGACTGACCGTCAAAGTGTCAACTCGTCTAAGTGACTGACCGTCAGAGTGTCAACTCGTCTAACTAACTGACCTTTAAAGTGTCAACTCGTCTAAGTAACTGACCTTCAAAGTGTCAACTCGTCTAAGTAACTGACCGTCGAAGTGCCAACTCGTCTAAGTGACTGACCGCCAAAGTGTTAACCCGTCTAAGTAACTGAGCGCTAAAGTGTCAACTCGTCTAGGTAACTTAACGTCAAAGTGTCAACTCTTCTAAGTAACTGACCGTCACAGTGTCAACTCGTCTAAGTAACTGACCGTCTAAGTGTCAACTTGTATAAGTGACTGACCGTTTAAGTGCCAACTTGTCTAAGTGACTGACCGTTTAAGTGTTAACTAGCCTAAGTGTCAACTAGTCGAAGATTGAACTAAACCTGCTAAGGTAGGTAGATCGGCCTACATACCTACCTGTTCACATGTTTTTTGCCTACATGCCTACCTGTCCACATGTTTTTTGTCTACTTTTCTACCTGTTTACCAGTCAACCTGCGTACTTGTCTACTTTCCCACCTTTTTATTTATCTACGTCTCTACCTGTCCACCTTTTCTGCTTTGTTTGCTTTCTTTTGATTACTATATATAACTCTACGAAAAGTTAAGAAATGAGAAAGATGGTAGTGAATTAAATTATAAAGCAAAAACAAGAGGATGGTTTTTGCACTTACAAATTAGAGTACTCACATAAAAAAAGCAAATCAAATAGAATCAATATTTAAAATATTTCTAAATTACCTAAAATAATATTTCAATTCGCCCACAATTACCAATAATATCAGTTACTAAACTAGATATCAAATCAAACCGGTCGATACCAAAATACGAGCCCGTATTGATTCATTATAGATCAACATAATCCATTTTGCAATATTCACGAATCAACACAACCGGCTGTCCAGTGGAATGGTGATAGGTAAATGTTTAATATCGAATAAGTTAACAGTGCGTTCATAATTGAAAAGCTTTTATGGAAATGATGACTATTTCCCGATGGGTAGGGTTAAATTATCATATGGTTAATTAATCCGAGGGTGTGTTTTAAATCACACAGGCTCTGGTCGCTCACAATCGATATTGGTCATTTACATAGAGCCGCGTATGAAATTATGCTCTGACATATTGCTTTAATATAATCATTTAACGGCAGTTCATTGTGTTATATAAATTAGTAATATACATCCATGATTAAATGATATAAATATATATATATATATATATATATATATATATATATATATATAATTTCTATTGGCTTGTGTACACATCACTTCTACTGTTGATGAGAGTTTATGCACTTTTTTAAAACTCTTATGGACCGATTCTCTCGCACAACAGGCCAATGTTATGGCAAGGCTATGTTATGAAGAACTTTCCGTACTAAATATTGACAAAAGCCATGTGGCTGTCAGGCTTTTTTCTTAGGTTGTCACATAGAAAACCTAACCTAGACACCGCACAAATGTAATGTTTATGAGTAAAACGCCTGAATGCACAGCAAATACATGACATTTCGACATTATTCAGTATGAATTAGTAGCATAATGCATGAAAGTTGGAGCAAAACATGGCCTTGAAATAACATTGGTCTGTTGTGCGAGAGAATCGGCCCATTAAGCTCATAATTGCGGTCACAATTTACCCCTTGAGGGGTGATGGTCCAAATTATTATTTTAATTTACTCCTTGTTCAAATTATATATTCATTTTTCATAATAAGTTTCTATATTTCATTTTATTTCATTATCACACTAAATATTTCTGTTACCATTGAACAAACGAGAGACTAGGGCTTACAATACCGGGATTCCGTAATCCCGAAAACCGGGATCCCGGACGATTTTTGTCCGGTATTCAATACCGGTATTGATGCAAATAATACCGGTATTACGGTATTACCAGTATTCTATCAAAAATTCAACTTACGCAAAATACATATCAAGTTTTAGTTTCCAAACTATGTATTGTGTATTGCCGACCCAGCTTGACTCAGCTGAGTGAGATAAGCGACAAGCGGTGTCGGCAAGATAAAGCGATTGTTTATATATTATGTGTGACGGCCAGCTAATAAAAGGGTTCATTTACAAAAGTTATTATGCGTTTACGTGCCTCGTTCCTACTTCGAATTCACTATCAATAATTTTTAAACATAATATACAATCGATGAGATATAATTCTTTATTTATTATACATAAATCATTTTACATAAGTAAAAACGGCAGTTGTTTAAATTGCGTGTCACTGACAACAATTTGAGAATTTGGGAAGGGTATTGTTATAATTAGTTAATATTAATAACTAATATAGTAGAAACACACCACGTAATGAATCATATTCTCAATTCTATTGCATTCAACATAAGAATAGTCAACATTGTAATAATCTTTTATCGATGAATTGCACACATCGCAGTAATTCCCGAGAAATCCGAACGGGTAATAACTTGACTTGCACTCACTCATATAAAAAAACTCTATTGATCATATTCAAAATCAAGGGAATTCCCTTAAACTAAATAAAATGTTATATAAAGCCGAAATGTAACTTTAAGTAGGCAGTTGTGTAAATTTCGTGTAGATAACATCTTAAAGTTGCGGGCAAATAAATGTTTATATGAAGAATAGTGTGTTTAATATTGTGTAAATATTGTGTTTAATTTGAACCTATGATATTTATAAGTGAGTATATAAACCAAAGTTAATTAAGTTGGTGTGTAATTAAAAAATATTAAAATAAATACTTCACCCGTGTGTGTGTTAAAAAAAACTCCAAGTCTAGAACAAAAAATAAAAGATGAAATTACTTTTTTTGAAAAAACAGGAATAAAAAGAACGAACCTACAAAATATGTATAATTTCTTAATTACAATTGTACCAACAAGTGTAGAATCGGAAAGACGGAAAGAGCTTGATGATCAAACTATTGATTGTTTATGTTTCTTAAGAGCATATTTTATTAAGCAAAACATTAGCCATGAATTATAATTTATTCTTTTCTTAAATATATTAATAAATAATTAATTCTTATTATAAATGTAGAATGTAAAATGTAACATAGAAAAATATATATTTTTTACTGACACGTTTTTTTGTTTCTATCTACTTCTACTCTTTATGTAATAAATAAATAATATGTACTCATTTCAGCACAATATTTGTTAGATTTCATATATTATTTGTTAATATGTCAATATAACAACTGAAGTAAGTAAAAATATAACTATTTTATTTTTCATCGACAATACCGGTATTAAAACCGGGATCCCGGAATTTCATTTTTCAAATATCGAATACCGGTATTCAGATTTTTGTACGGTATTGGAAGCCCTACGAGAGACCTATCAGAAATGTTGGCGATATTTCGTGCTGTTGCAATTTTGATATGGACTTGCAATTACTCAGCAGTATCGGGAGTATAGCCGTCATTTCTATTTTAATAAAACACAATCTGCAATTTTTTGCAGTGCATATTGACTTTTCAGCAATACCAATAAGAAAACAAAAAATATGTTAGCCCATGCACGTCAGAGCATATTTTTTGATGGCATTGTTTTCGTTGTTCGCATATTTTCAATTAAGTGTTGTTCCGCTGCGCTCCGTGATATTGTTTCAACTGAACGGTAAATAACTTTATATTAAAAATTACGCTGTCGGCGTAGAATTGAAAACGCAATATGAAATATTTATTTAAGTGAACGGTACGTTGTTTTTAATAACTGATGTCGTTGCAACTATCTCGAAATTTCATTTATCCACGAATGGGGTAATTCGAAAATGGGCGGGATTATCGCGCCTGTATAATCAAAATGCATTGACGAGATTCACATTTTAAAATACTCTCAGTTTAAAAATAAATTAATTCATTTTATGAAACGCTCATTGAACTGAGTGCATAGTTCTGTGTCGTCACAATTGAGGTAAAATGATATTTCAAGCTAAAAAGTCTCAAATATGTCTCTAAAATGTCTCTTTAGGCTAAAATAGTTATGACTATTTATGTTATAAATAAACATTTTTTTTAAAAAGCCAATTAATTGAAATGTACAGCAGAAATATATACAAATTATTACGCAGCTATATATTTATATTTACAAAGACAAAATGTTTATTTTATAATCGAAATAAAAACTCCTAATATTTTGTAGCAGAAGATTACAGACTAAGACATTTTCCCGCAATAAACTCTAAAATAAAGTGTACGAATTATATACAATCTCTAAAAGTAGAATGTACGTAGCGCAGTCTTCCTCTACGGACAATCCAATTACCTGAAAATAACATCTGCTCTAGAAGGACACACAGAAAATGCTCGAGTCACGGTTTCTAAGTACGATTTAGAGACCACTATACACCGATGCATTTGCAATAACTAGAGGAAGAGATCAGAAAATAAATAAAATTAATATTTAATAAATTATTATCAACCCAAACTATAACAAAACAGGTATCAAATTAAAGGACATCGCAACTGACACTGACGGGGAGTGATGTGGCAACATAGGTTGACTTTAAGTGCGTAGTTAGCTAGAAAAACAAAATACGACACATATCTAGACTTTTTTAAATTTGTAAAAAACGATCTGTGATTTTAATACAGTTTTTTAAGATATAGATTCTCCAACATGCGTAGGTAAACTTGATCAAATTATTATTTATATCTATTATTATCGATCATATCGATATGCAGCACATCAGCATTCTTTAGTTTTCCTTACAACTCCATTAAGAATAAATATTCAGTTCAACATAAAGTTCGTTTCAAGCAGACTTAAAGCAAAGGTTATTTCATCCCGAAATCTTTAATGTACAACGTCGGATAATGGCTTCGGAGATGTTCTTATAAATACATAATAAAGAAAGTTTTGAGGAACAAGGATCTCGCAATACAAAGGATAATCTCTCATTCAATACAAAGTAACGAGAAACATACAAAAGCGAAGCTTAGTAAACCTTCAGAATTAAACAAACCGTTAAATATGTGAAATGATATATTAAGCGGAAATTTAGAACCGTTTTTTGATCCGATATAAATTTAATTTGACTAATATGCATTTGATTTTCATATGACATTGATATGAATCATTTACAATTATGACTGCAATGTTCATAATTTAAATTTTATCCGACACCGTCCTTTAGTGAAATAGATCTAGTTTCTAGAATGTGTAAATTGATCTTATAAACTTGTCTTCAAGCAAATCACTGGTTGTAAGTATCATCTACAAAATTTACATTGCTTTTTTTAATTGAATGGAGATCAATAAGCTACTTCAGTATTATAGATGGCAAAGAGTTTCCCTATCTCTATGTATTTAATTTTATTATTACAATTTGTGTACTAGTGATGATTTTTTTCATCGATACAGCAATGCTGGACATGAAACCATATTGTTATTTTTGTTTCCAAGTAAATATCGAAGTCTCTACTGCTTGACTTAAGGTTGCAGAAGATTGGGACTAATAATCAAAATACCATAGATTTAGCCACTAATCTATAGACCATATCGCCATTTAAGAAAAAAACTAACTATTACAATATACAAGATTTTTTATATTTCACTATTAGGTAGGTTGACTAGAATTTCTCTTTTCTAGTCAACCTACTACATGTAGAAAACAGTCATGACGTCAAAGGCAACATGGAAAAGGAAACAAACTCAAATATGAAACAACACTTAAACTGCACTCTTCTCCGTAGCTACAGAAAGAGAAATGCACTTAATATTATTTTAAACTCCGAGCCCGGACTTCTAACTATTTGGAGCAGTGGAAGCAAATTTCGATATCGGGAAATAGATAAGTAGAAAAAGTTGAGAGATGATGATATATAACTAAAAATAATAAATTTATCTATTTATGAGTATAAGCTTGTTCAGATATTTAGACAATCATGGGTTCATCTAAGCTATTTCTAGATGTCTAATGAACATGGTTTTCGTAACAATAACCGAAAATACAATAATTTTTGAAAAATTTTAAGTAAGAGAGATAAATTCTTTTTCACTTAATTTTAATTATTATGAGCTCTCTGCAACTTTATGTTCAAATATCAGTCGACCAAAAGTTGTAAAGTTCAATTTTATTTTAGCGACAATGATATCAGGGACCGATTCTGCCACATAACAGATAAATTCTAGTAAGGCCATGTTAAGCTCCAATTTCCATACATTATGCTACTGAATCATACTATATACTATCAACATGTCATGTATTTGCTGTGCATTCAGGCGTTTTACACATAAACTGCGACGTCACTCGTATGTTATGAAGCTGGGTCAAAAACACCCTGTTATCTAAGATCGTTTTTTGGCATTTGTGCGCTTTCTAGGTTATGTTTTCTACCTGACAATCTGAGAAAATCACAGCACAGCAACCACATAGCTTTTATCAATATTTAGAAAAAAATTGTATTAAAAGTTCTTCATAACATAGCCTTTCCATAACATTGGTCTGTTATGCAGCAGAATCGGTCCCTCAATATGCCAAATATAATGATCGATATCAATATTTAAATTTCTGTCAATATTGACAAAAAATATTTATAAAAAAGCCAGACCAAATTATATTTTTTCCTCTGTTTCCATTATCATTCTAAAAATGCACCGAACCTAAATGTTACGTTTGAGACCACTGTTCCTGAGAATGCACATAGGAGTGTTGATGCAGCTCGCACCGCATGTTCAGCGAAATGAAACGCAATTCCGTTATATTTCTGCCCCAGACTCCAGTTGCAATGATGGCTCTGCTGTTCGCCAGTTTCTTAGGGACTATTGTTTATTTAGTAATAACTTCTACAATGAGCTACAAGATACAAACACATGTGCGAGCGCGGATTTCAAGAATCCACAAGCGAGCCGAGCCAGCCAAGGAGATTGGAGATGCACTTTAGTCGGTAAAAACCTTTACAATTCACAACGTATTAGCGAAAGAATTGCTTTGAAATTTACTACACATGCGTTCAGGATGTAATTGGTATAAAATATAGGTCAATAAAATAGATAATTGATTTTATATATATATATATATATATATATATATATACTAGCAAACCCGACGAACTCCGTTTCGCTACAAGATGGTTTCGTGAGTAAGATGAAGAAATTTTGTTTGTTTTATATTTGAAAAGGAAAATTTTGATTTTATTATACAACAGTAATGAATTTATTTTGATTACAAAAATGAAGTGTTTTTTAGTGAAACTTCTCTAAGTAGATGAAAGTGAATCCGCAAATTATCCGTTTCATTGAAGTTCTCTTTGGTAAACCACATTTTTTGTTTTTTGGTCTGACGTTAACACAAACAAAGCTGATGGTTTTCCAACTCGTGAACAGGCAACGTATAACTGCCCATGTGAAGAACAATGATTTTCTAAATAATCTATTTGAAATTTATCCCGCAAACACTAAGCGATTGGCCTTGCGAATTGTTATTGCAAACGCAAGGCGAACTGGAAATTGCAATAGTTTGAAGTCAAACGGAAGACCAGTCGGAATCATTGGTATGTCACCAAATCGCCAGCAATTTTTGATTGAATGGTGAAATTCAGTGCGTGTACATCATTATTCTTTGCGGCAAGGATTGCTCGTTGACTTAACCAAGCATAATTCTGATAATTCTCACTAATGTCATTACTCGAATTTTTAATTACGATGCGTGAAGTTCCAGCAGTTTGCATTAAGGCACGATGCCATGCCAAAACCCGACTTAATTTTATATATATGTAGATATACAGATATTTACGAGACATTTATTTATAAAACTCTTTGCAGCGGAAAGTCTAGGAAAATCTTATACCCATTGTTTTTGATATCACATCAAATACCTAGTCATGAGTAATTATATTTGAAAATGTATCTTGTAAAGAATATAGTTAAATAACATTTATAACATAGTACAAAGGCCCATCTTAATTATTTCGATTTCTATTACCCAAATCTGCTGTCGCTCAGGGCTAGCACAGACTCATCACCTTATATTGCATTTGGAACTAGTGACGCGTTGCGTCGCGTTTAATCCTTGGAAATCTTATCAAGCGTCCTAGACCGACCGTCAGCTAGACATCTATTGTTGCCGACGGTTTAATTAAATCGCAACTGGAGACATCCGCTGAATAGAAAATCCACTCCCGAATCCTAGACAAGCAACGGCGGAAGACGCCGTCCTCTCTGGTGAGCGCGGCGCAAACATCAACTGACATTAGCAGACGATTATTAACCATGTAGATCGTGAAGGCGGCAGATTGCGTTTCGTTGTTGCGAACAAACAAACAGAATCACTATTGGTCTGGATACTTTAATTCTTTTGGTCTTTTGTGATATTTTTATACTAACTTGGAAGATCAAAGTAAACTTCATACTTTAGTTCTTTTATTGCAACTACTGCTTTGCTTATTTAAATTAAATGGTAAAAAGTATAAATTTCACTCAACAGATACCAGTAACGTTTGCCATTTTTTCTAATTCAAATATGAACTAACGTCATGTTTCTATATTCATTTTCGAAAATATAATATTTTATATTTTTATTTTATTTCAAATATAGTTAGCAATATGTTTCAAAGTCAAAATAGTCATTACCCGGCATTGCTGCATTAATAAAAAAAATCGCCATGTGACAGAAATTGTCGTAATAAAATTAATCATACAGAGACTGCTGAGGTTGTCATCTGTAAAACCAACATAGTATTAAATCAGCCCAAAAGCTCATAGGTTAAATAAAGTTTCTTTAAATTCGTTTAAATAATTATGAGTTTTATCAGATTTTATTCCACCTTTAAAAACCTGAATGTACATTTAAACTTCAAAATGAACAAAAGCAACACCCGCACTTTGCATAACATTCTACAAAACAAATTACAATACACGTGTGTTGCAACAATGAGTTTATTTTCGTGCGTCCGTTACTTGTCCAAGAGAAGAAAGTTCAGTGGGCTAGAATGCAGTTTTGTTTGCTGGCAGCATTTTCCGACAATAACTCTTTGTGAATCGCTTTCCTCTCATGAAACATCGCGCGCCCAGGTCCAATGCAGGTGCATGTCGGGACGATGTTGGGGCAATGTCGGGGTGATGTCGGACAGATCTCGCCGCCGCGCAGTGATATGAGGTTTCCTAGCTCTATATGTTCGGCTGTTTGCATGAGAATTTAAACATACTGAAAAACAGTAGCTTAATTAAAGCACACACAGTGAGTGGTATTCCGAGCAGAGGATAAATAATGTGTAACATTTAAATATTTAATATTCACTAGTGTGTGTTATGCACAGTTCGCATGATTAAACCTAAGCTTGTATAAATGAAATTTTGCATGGGTGCAGTGAACTACGCTGCATTTTACCTAGAAGAGTTAAATATTAATTATTAAATCTGAGTAAACGGCCACGTCGACAAATAGCTAAATTTTGATAAAAATTTTCATAAAATAAAACAAATAGTTAGTGTTTCATTCAACATCTAGTAATCATACAAATAATCACACTACAGTAGAACTTCAATTATCCGAACTCCGACTATCCGAATCGCCGATTATCCGAATCCGAATCACTTTCAGAAAAAAAATTGTCCAAAAAGTCTAAGTGCGCTATTATTCTTCACCAGCGGAGCCAGTGTAGGCACATTGTTGTTTTGATTGACGGAGAATTTTAAAAACAATGATTTTATTTAACTTGTACATAAGTACATTTTATTTATATTAAAATATGTGAAAATATCATGTTTCTTTCATTTAATTCAATAAAAAATAGTGCAATATCAAAACGTAACTTTTTTTCTCTCCAATGGCATTTTTTTTAAAAAAAAAACTCTATTTGAATATTTGATTATCCGAATATTTGATTATCTGAATCTGTCCCGGTCCACATTAATTCGGATAATTGGAGTTCTACTGTATTTCAAATCGAGATATTATTGAACAAAAACGAACAAAAAATTCACTTAATCTGGAACTTCAAATATATAACTGGAATTCACAATCAGAAGTTCCAAATTCGATAGCCGCCTCGTACAGCTTAATGTCAAGCAGTAGTGACATCGGTTTCACTTGGAAATTAATGGCAATATGTTCTCAAGTAAAAATAACACTTATCTAATATCACTGCACCAATAAAAAAATAATCAAGATTACTAAAAGATATGGGTCAACCGTCAATATTATAATATGGGTCATTTATAATGAGAAAAAAGATGACCCTTTGGGTAGCCCTCTATAAAGCCACGTGATTAAGAAAAAAGTCGATACAACAGCTCAAAGAAATTGTTGAGTTTTGAAAACTGGTAATTATAAGGTAAGTGAAAAAAAGGTTAAAAAGAACCTAAAAACCTCGTACAATTATAATAAAAATGACTAACAACCAATTGTGGTGACCAACCATCAGTGAGTGAAGTGATTATTGTAGAACAGTCTTTTTTAACTGATATCAATTTTTCAATATGCTGTTATTCTTTGATATAAATTGAAACTTCCAATTAGCATGATAAAAATCCATGAAGTTTTTCATTGCATCAGTTCATTTGTAACTGTTTTTTGCTGCACATTATTCAAACGAAAATATTTTTTATAATCTCGATTACTGCAAGATCCACTTAAGTTGTAAACTGACATCAAAGCGGAAAAGGAAAAAATGCTTCTTTGTAGACATAACTGATTATAGAGTGCAGATTCAATTATATTTTAGATTGCAGATCTTCACGATCAAATTCATGTTTTAGCATTACTAGCAAAAAAAAAATTATTATCAGCTCGTGAATAAAATTTAAAAGCCCAATTAACTGATGCAGCCAATTATAGTAAAGCATCTCTGAAACTTTTTTCAAGTCAAACAACCGTATCTAAATCTATTAAACTCACTTTAAAACAAATTAATTCCGTCTACGTTCAAAGCATTCAAAAAACTCGGAAACGACGATTTTCCCCATACCTTCGCAGCGTTCAGACGGAGTTACAAAATTTTCCGGATAGCCCCAGATGAATCGCGAGCCCCGGTATTCATATCACGTTGTTTTATTGGAATAGTTCACTTTGATAGTGCTCGTAATTAGATTAAATTTCTGTGCCGCGGTCCCGACTTCACAGATTTATTTGACGTTGCAAATGATAGAGATATATTATGCTAACTCGTTATACTTGGCGCACGTCTACTAGCATCTCCCGTTCCGCCGGATCAGGCCAGGCCGGATACGGAAACTATTGAAAATTGCACTGATTTTCCTATTTGAACATGGTTAGATCGGGATACCGTTCGCAGGAATTAATTTAGTTCGATTGAAATGGTCGTACTTCACGGTAGATTGATGAGAAACCGATTGTGCATCTCTCAAAGGGATTTTAAATTAAAATGATAGATTTCGTATATCCTGCATGACATCTATTCCTGGGTGTATGATATTTTACATTCTTTTGAAGATTTATGGTATCTACGTTTTGAGTTACAAATTGAGAACTCAACGTAAAAATCAAAGAATATTTATATCATGAATAGGAAAACAAATGCAGAAGTTTTTTAACAGCTACATGTTCTATGAAATGTGCGAAAATTTTCTTGAGAGGGCAAATCCTTCAATCAACAACTTTTTAATGTC
>NW_020537324.1:63324938-63355009 GCF_003426905.1 Ctenocephalides felis
ATTTCAAAATAAAAGGATGGATACATTGCTTTTCTTAGATGCACCCCAGAAAAGAATAAGTATGTTTGAGTGCTTACGTACTCATACATGTGAATAATTCACAGTGCAGTAAAAATAATTTAGTATTACTAATATTTTTCTTCCATCAATAAATTGAATTTAGTTAATTAAGAGCTGTATATTTTCAGTATCCCGTCACGAACAATTTAAGGCCAGTAAGTATTCTATCTTCACGGAAACTCCCCAATTTAGCAGGGCGACCCGCGCACCTTGTTCAGGAAACAATTCGCCAATTCATTTTGCCGCAGAAGTTTCCCGCGGCGACGGCGGCAGCGTAAATTACAAAGAGCGCCCGATAACCCAAAGAGCCGAGAGACAATGAACCAAGACCCAAAGTTTCCCATACTCTTTAAATTCGGAACAACTGCCGAGAGACAGGTATGGCTATGTAGTTTGGGGTTTCGGAGCATTCATCAATAGAAGACGAATTATCATAAATGCAAATAAAAGAGTTGTCATAGTGTGATAAATGTTTAAAAACTAGGTATCAGTAGGACTTTGCCTTCAGGTAAGTTGCATAAACTTCCTGATACGTAGAAAATCGATTTAATTAATAAATAATTGATTTGTATGTATGACAGTCTGACTGTCAACTCGTCTAAGTATCTGACCTTTTAAATGTCAACTTGTCCAAGTGACTGACTTTTAAATGTCAACTTGTCCAAGTGACTCACCTTTTGAATGTCAACTTGTACAAGTGACTGACCGTCAAAGTGTCAACTCGTCTAAGTGACTGACCGTCAAAGTGTCAACTCGTCTAAGTGACTGACCGTCAGAGTGTCAACTCTTCTAAGTAACTGACCTTCAAAGTGTCAACTCGTCTAAGGAACTGACCTTCGAAGTGTCAACTCGTCTAAGTGACTGACCTTCAAAGTGTCAACTCGTCTAAGTGACTGACCGTCAAAGTGTCAACTCGTCTAAGTGACTGACCGTCAGAGTGTCAACTCGTCTAACTAACTGACCTTTAAAGTGTCAACTCGTCTAAGTAACTGACCTTCAAAGTGTCAACTCGTCTAAGTAACTGACCGTCGAAGTGCCAACTCGTCTAAGTGACTGACCGCCAAAGTGTTAACCCGTCTAAGTAACTGAGCGCTAAAGTGTCAACTCGTCTAGGTAACTTAACGTCAAAGTGTCAACTCTTCTAAGTAACTGACCGTCACAGTGTCAACTCGTCTAAGTAACTGACCGTCTAAGTGTCAACTTGTATAAGTGACTGACCGTTTAAGTGCCAACTTGTCTAAGTGACTGACCGTTTAAGTGTTAACTAGCCTAAGTGTCAACTAGTCGAAGATTGAACTAAACCTGCTAAGGTAGGTAGATCGGCCTACATACCTACCTGTTCACATGTTTTTTGCCTACATGCCTACCTGTCCACATGTTTTTTGTCTACTTTTCTACCTGTTTACCAGTCAACCTGCGTACTTGTCTACTTTCCCACCTTTTTATTTATCTACGTCTCTACCTGTCCACCTTTCTGCTTTGTTTGCTTTCTTTTGATTACTATATATAACTCTACGAAAAGTTAAGAAATGAGAAAAGATGGTAGTGAATTAAATTATAAAGCAAAAACAAGAGGATGGTTTTTGCACTTACAAATTAGAGTACTCACATAAAAAAAGCAAATCAAATAGAATCAATATTTAAATATTTCTAAATTACCTAAAATAATATTTCAATTCGCCCACAATTACCAATAATATCAGTTACTAAACTAGATATCAAATCAAACCGGTCGATACCAAAATACGAGCCCGTATTGATTCATTATAGATCAACATAATCCATTTTGCAATATTCACGAATCAACACAACCGGCTGTCCAGTGGAATGGTGATAGATAAATGTTTAATATCGAATAAGTTAACAGTGCGTTCATAATTGAAAAGCTTTTATGGAAATGATGACTATTTCCCGATGGGTAGGGTTAAATCATATGGTTAATTAATCCGAGGGTGTGTTTTAAATCACACAGGCTCTGGTCGCTCACAATCGATATTGGTCATTTACATAGAGCCGCGTATGAAATTATGCTCTGACATATTGCTTTAATATAATCATTTAACGGCAGTTCATTGTGTTATATAAATTAGTAATATACATCCATGATTAAATGATATAAATATATATATATATATATATATATATATATATATATATATATATATAATTTCTATTGGCTTGTGTACACATCACTTCTACTGTTGATGAGAGTTTATGCACTTTTTTAAAACTCTTATGGACCGATTCTCTCGCACAACAGGCCAATGTTATGGCAAGGCTATGTTATGAAGAACTTTCCGTACTAAATATTGACAAAAGCCATGTGGCTGTCAGGCTTTTTCTTAGGTTGTCACATAGAAAACCTAACCTAGACACCGCACAAATGTAATGTTTATGAGTAAAACGCCTGAATGCACAGCAAATACATGACATTTCGACATTATTCAGTATGAATTAGTAGCATAATGCATGAAAGTTGGAGCAAAACATGGCCTTGAAATAACATTGGTCTGTTGTGCGAGAGAATTAAGCTCATAATTGCGGTCACAATTTACCCCATTAATAACTATGAGCCCATTAAGCTCATAATTGCGGTCACAATTTACCCTTGAGGGGTGATGGTCCAAATTATTATTTAATTTACTCCTTGTTCAAATTATATATTCATTTTCATAATAAGTTCTATATTTCATTTTATTTCATTATCACACTAAATATTTCTGTTACCATTGAACAAACGAGAGACTAGGGCTTACAATACCGGGATTCCGTAATCCCGAAAACCGGGATCCCGGACGATTTTTGTCCGGTATTCAATACCGGTATTGATGCAAATAATACCGGTATTACGGTATTACCAGTATTCTATCAAAAATTCAACTTACGCAAAATACATATCAAGTTTAGTTTCCAAACTATGTATTGTGTATTGCCGACCCAGCTTGACTCAGCTGAGTGAGATAAGCGACAAGCGGTGTCGGCAAGATAAAGCGATTGTTTATATATTATGTGTGACGGCCAGCTAATAAAAGGGTTCATTTACAAAAGTTATTATGCGTTTACGTGCCTCGTTCCTACTTCGAATTCACTATCAATAATTTTTAAACATAATATACAATCGATGAGATATAATTCTTTATTTATTATACATAAATCATTTTACATAAGTAAAAACGGCAGTTGTTTAAATTGCGTGTCACTGACAACAATTTGAGAATTTGGGAAGGGTATTGTTATAATTAGTTAATATTAATAACTAATATAGTAGAAACACACCACGTAATGAATCATATTCTCAATTCTATTGCATTCAACATAAGAATAGTCAACATTGTAATAATCTTTTATCGATGAATTGCACACATCGCAGTAATTCCCGAGAAATCCGAACGGGTAATAACTTGACTTGCACTCACTCATATAAAAAAACTCTATTGATCATATTCAAAATCAAGGGAATTCCCTTAAACTAAATAAAATGTTATATAAAGCCGAAATGTAACTTTAAGTAGGCAGTTGTGTAAATTTCGTGTAGATAACATCTTAAAGTTGCGGGCAAATAAATGTTTATATGAAGAATAGTGTGTTTAATATTGTGTAAATATTGTGTTTAATTTGAACCTATGATATTTATAAGTGAGTATATAAACCAAAGTTAATTAAGTTGGTGTGTAATTAAAAAATATTAAAATAAATACTTCACCCGTGTGTGTGTTTAAAAAAAACTCCAAGTCTAGAACAAAAAATAAAAGATGAAATTACTTTTTTTGAAAAAACAGGAATAAAAAGAACGAACCTACAAAATATGTATAATTTCTTAATTACAATTGTACCAACAAGTGTAGAATCGGAAAGACGGAAAGAGCTTGATGATCAAACTATTGATTGTTTATGTTTCTTAAGAGCATATTTTATTAAGCAAAACATTAGCCATGAATTATAATTTATTCTTTTCTTAAATATATTAATAAATAATTAATTCTTATTATAAATGTAGAATGTAAAATGTAACATAGAAAAATATATATTTTTTACTGACACGTTTTTTTGTTTCTATCTACTTCTACTCTTTATGTAATAAATAAATAATATGTACTCATTTCAGCACAATATTTGTTAGATTTCATATATTATTTGTTAATATGTCAATATAACAACTGAAGTAAGTAAAAATATAACTATTTTATTTTTCATCGACAATACCGGTATTAAAACCGGGATCCCGGAATTTCATTTTTCAAATATCGAATACCGGTATTCAGATTTTTGTACGGTATTGGAAGCCCTACGAGAGACCTATCAGAAATGTTGGCGATATTTCGTGCTGTTGCAATTTTGATATGGACTTGCAATTACTCAGCAGTATCGGGAGTATAGCCGTCATTTCTATTTTAATAAAACACAATCTGCAATTTTTTGCAGTGCATATTGACTTTTCAGCAATACCAATAAGAAAACAAAAAATATGTTAGCCCATGCACGTCAGAGCATATTTTTTGATGGCATTGTTTTCGTTGTTCGCATATTTTCAATTAAGTGTTGTTCCGCTGCGCTCCGTGATATTGTTTCAACTGAACGGTAAATAACTTTATATTAAAAATTACGCTGTCGGCGTAGAATTGAAAACGCAATATGAAATATTTATTTAAGTGAACGGTACGTTGTTTTTAATAACTGATGTCGTTGCAACTATCTCGAAATTTCATTTATCCACGAATGGGGTAATTCGAAAATGGGCGGGATTATCGCGCCTGTATAATCAAAATGCATTGACGAGATTCACATTTTAAAATACTCTCAGTTTAAAAATAAATTAATTCATTTTATGAAACGCTCATTGAACTGAGTGCATAGTTCTGTGTCGTCACAATTGAGGTAAAATGATATTTCAAGCTAAAAAGTCTCAAATATGTCTCTAAAATGTCTCTTTAGGCTAAAATAGTTATGACTATTTATGTTATAAATAAACATTTTTTTTAAAAAGCCAATTAATTGAAATGTACAGCAGAAATATATACAAATTATTACGCAGCTATATATTTATATTTACAAAGACAAAATGTTTATTTTATAATCGAAATAAAAACTCCTAATATTTTGTAGCAGAAGATTACAGACTAAGACATTTTCCCGCAATAAACTCTAAAATAAAGTGTACGAATTATATACAATCTCTAAAAGTAGAATGTACGTAGCGCAGTCTTCCTCTACGGACAATCCAATTACCTGAAAATAACATCTGCTCTAGAAGGACACACAGAAAATGCTCGAGTCACGGTTTCTAAGTACGATTTAGAGACCACTATACACCGATGCATTTGCAATAACTAGAGGAAGAGATCAGAAAATAAATAAAATTAATATTTAATAAATTATTATCAACCCAAACTATAACAAAACAGGTATCAAATTAAAGGACATCGCAACTGACACTGACGGGGAGTGATGTGGCAACATAGGTTGACTTTAAGTGCGTAGTTAGCTAGAAAAACAAAATACGACACATATCTAGACTTTTTTAAATTTGTAAAAAACGATCTGTGATTTTAATACAGTTTTTAAGATATAGATTCTCCAACATGCGTAGGTAAACTTGATCAAATTATTATTTATATCTATTATTATCGATCATATCGATATGCAGCACATCAGCATTCTTTAGTTTTCCTTACAACTCCATTAAGAATAAATATTCAGTTCAACATAAAGTTCGTTTCAAGCAGACTTAAAGCAAAGGTTATTTCATCCCGAAATCTTTAATGTACAACGTCGGATAATGGCTTCGGAGATGTTCTTATAAATACATAATAAAGAAAGTTTTGAGGAACAAGGATCTCGCAATACAAAGGATAATCTCTCATTCAATACAAAGTAACGAGAAACATACAAAAGCGAAGCTTAGTAAACCTTCAGAATTAAACAAACCGTTAAATATGTGAAATGATATATTAAGCGGAAATTTAGAACCGTTTTTTTTGATCCGATATAAATTTAATTTGACTAATATGCATTTGATTTTCATATGACATTGATATGAATCATTTACAATTATGACTGCAATGTTCATAATTTAAATTTTATCCGACACCGTCCTTTAGTGAAATAGATCTAGTTTCTAGAATGTGTAAATTGATCTTATAAACTTGTCTTCAAGCAAATCACTGGTTGTAAGTATCATCTACAAAATTTACATTGCTTTTTTTAATTGAATGGAGATCAATAAGCTACTTCAGTATTATAGATGGCAAAGAGTTTCCCTATCTCTATGTATTTAATTTTATTATTACAATTTGTGTACTAGTGATGATTTTTTTTCATCGATACAGCAATGCTGGACATGAAACCATATTGTTATTTTTGTTTCCAAGTAAATATCGAAGTCTCTACTGCTTGACTTAAGGTTGCAGAAGATTGGGACTAATAATCAAAATACCATAGATTTAGCCACTAATCTATAGACCATATCGCCATTTAAGAAAAAAACTAACTATTACAATATACAAGATTTTTTATATTTCACTATTAGGTAGGTTGACTAGAATTTCTCTTTTCTAGTCAACCTACTACATGTAGAAAACAGTCATGACGTCAAAGGCAACATGGAAAAGGAAACAAACTCAAATATGAAACAACACTTAAACTGCACTCTTCTCCGTAGCTACAGAAAGAGAAATGCACTTAATATTATTTTTAAACTCCGAGCCCGGACTTCTAACTATTTGGAGCAGTGGAAGCAAATTTCGATATCGGGAAATAGATAAGTAGAAAAAGTTGAGAGATGATGATATATAACTAAAAATAATAAATTTATCTATTTATGAGTATAAGCTTGTTCAGATATTTAGACAATCATGGGTTCATCTAAGCTATTTCTAGATGTCTAATGAACATGGTTTTCGTAACAATAACCGAAAATACAATAATTTTTGAAAAATTTTAAGTAAGAGAGATAAATTCTTTTTCACTTAATTTTAATTATTATGAGCTCTCTGCAACTTTATGTTCAAATATCAGTCGACCAAAAGTTGTAAAGTTCAATTTTATTTTAGCGACAATGATATCAGGGACCGATTCTGCCACATAACAGATAAATTCTAGTAAGGCCATGTTAAGCTCCAATTTCCATACATTATGCTACTGAATCATACTATATACTATCAACATGTCATGTATTTGCTGTGCATTCAGGCGTTTTACACATAAACTGCGACGTCACTCGTATGTTATGAAGCTGGGTCAAAAACACCCTGTTATCTAAGATCGTTTTTTGGCATTTGTGCGCTTTCTAGGTTATGTTTTCTACCTGACAATCTGAGAAAATCACAGCACAGCAACCACATAGCTTTTATCAATATTTAGAAAAAAATTGTATTAAAAGTTCTTCATAACATAGCCTTTCCATAACATTGGTCTGTTATGCAGCAGAATCGGTCCCTCAATATGCCAAATATAATGATCGATATCAATATTTAAATTTCTGTCAATATTGACAAAAAATATTTATAAAAAAGCCAGACCAAATTATATTTTTTCCTATGTTTCCATTATCATTCTAAAAATGCACCGAATCTAAATGTTACGTTTGAGACCACTGTTTCTGAGAATGCACATAGGAGTGTTGATGCAGCTCGCACCGCATGTTCAGCGAAATGAAACGCAATTCCGTTATATTTCTGCCCCAGACTCCAGTTGCAATGATGGCTCTGCTGTTCGCAAGTTTCTTAGGGACTATTGTTTATTTAGTAATAACTTCTACAATGAGCTACAAGATACAAACACATGTGCGAGCGAGGATTTCAAGAATCCACAAGCGAGCCGAGCCAGCCAAGGAGATTGGAGATGCACTTTAGTTGGTAAAAACCTTTACAATTCACAACGTATTAGCGAAGGAATTGCTTTGAAATTTACTACACATGCGTTCGGGATGTAATTGGTATAAAATATAGGTCAATAAAATGGATAATTGATTCTGTAAATATATATATATATATATATATATATATATATATATATACAGTGCTGGATTTACAGTAGGGGCAATCGGGGCTACTGCCCAGGGCGGCAAAATTTGGATAGTGAGAAAAAAATTCTATACAATATAATTAACTTTAACAACATTTTTTTATTTCAAGAAATGCAAAATTTGGGTAGAAATAAACGATAACTAAAATTTATTATTTTGCTTTGCCTCCCTCTCCCAACGTAAATTATCAAATTGGTTAATAAGTTATCAAATTTGGCAATTTGGCTAGTATAGAAATCCGTAAACAAGCTGAAAGTTTAGGAAAAATATGTTCTTCAGTTCTCGAGCCCTCTTATAGCGTCGAAAAATAATTTAAACTAGTGACTCATGGCATTGTGCCTTGAGACAAATTACTGAAACATCCCGTACTGAAAATTAGATTTTATAAAGAGCTTTAAATTTTATTGAAAAATGAAGAAAAGACTTCTAAAACACATTTTTTGTATTTTGAAATTTTTCGAAAATTATGAACTTTTTGCAAAGAAGAGAAGAAATATCGAAACTCAATTACCATTTTTCGTAATTGCCTGTACCAAAAGCTAATCAGCACGTCTCCCCATCAATACAAATCTAAGATTTTTTAATTATTCAAGTCGATTTCGAGAACACGGATCAACCGATTTATGATTCAATTTCTATTGATGAGGAGACGTGCTGATTAGATATTGGTCAAGGCAGGTCCAACTGTTTTGAAGATACGAGCCAAAATGCCGAAAATGATAATTCAGTTTTTGAGAAAAAAGCGTCCAATAACATTCAAAAAAATTTACAGAATAAATAACTGTTTAAATTTGTTGGGGTCAGGTTTAGCAGTTTCGATGATCCAATAAAAAAATTTGAAAAAGAAACATTTGGCGGACAAAAATGATCATAAGACATATGCAGATTAAATTATCAGATATTTTAAAGATATTATAATAATAAGTATAAATTTTGTTTGCATTTATATAAGTTCTGTAACATTGTTTATTCGTTAGACTGCGACGCGGCGCTTACGCGCTTCTATATTTTGTCCCTCGCAGCTGAAGCAGCGCGATTGCTTTAAAAAAAAGTTTGAAAGTTCGTAAAATTTCAGGGTTGGTGCGGCATTTTTGTCAGTGCCCCGGGGCGCCAAATTTCTAAATTCGGCCCTGTATATACATACATACAGACATTTACGAGACATGTATTTGCAAAACTCTTTGCAGCGGAAAGTCTAGGAAAGTCTTATACCCATTATTTTTGATATCACATCGAATACCATAGTCATCAGTAATTATATTTGAAAATGTATCTTGTAAAGTATAGAGTAAAATGTAATTTATTTTACGAAGAAATGTGATGTCCTATCGCAATTATTTCGATTTCTATTACCCAAATCTGCTGTCGCTCAGGGCTAGCACAGACTCATCACCTTATATTGCATTTGGAACTAGTGACGCGTTGCGTCGCGTTTAATCCTTGGAAATCTTATCAAGCGTCCTAGACCGACCGTCAGCTAGACATCTATTGTTGCCGACGGTTTAATTAAATCGCAACTGGAGACATCCGCTGAATAGAAAATCCACTCCCGAATCCTAGACAAGCAACGGCGGAAGACGCCGTCCTCTCTGGTGAGCGCGGCGCAAACATCAACTGACATTAGCAGACGATTATTAACCATGTAGATCGTGAAGGCGGCAGATTGCGTTTCGTTGTTGCGAACAAACAAACAGAATCACTATTGGTCTGGATACTTTAATTCTTTTGGTCTTTTGTGATATTTTTATACTAACTTGGAAGATCAAAGTAAACTTCATACTTTAGTTCTTTTATTGCAACTACTGCTTTGCTTATTTAAATTAAATGGTAAAAAGTATAAATTTCACTCAACAGATACAAGTAACGTTTGCCATTTTTTGTAATTCAAATATGAACTATCGTCATGTTTCTATATTCATTTTCGAAAATATAATATTTTATATTTTTATTTTATTTCAAATATTTAGCAATATGTTTCAAAGTCAAGATAGTCATTACCCGGCATTGCTGCATTAATAAAAAAAATCGCCATGTGACAGAAATTGTCGTAATAAAATTAATCATACAGAGACTGCTGAGGTTGTCATCTGAAAACCAACATAGTATTAAATCAGCCCAAAAGCTCATAGGTTAAATAAAGTTTCTTTAAATTCGTTTAAATAATTATGAGTTTTATCAGATTTTATTCCACCTTTAAAAACCTAAATGTACATTTAAACTTCAAAATAAACAAAAGCAACGCCCGCACTTCGCATAACATTCTACAAAACGAATTACAATACACGTGTGTTGCAACAATGAGTTTATTTTCGTGCGTCCGTTACTTGTCCAAGAGAAGAAAGTTCAGTGGGCTAGAATGCAGTTTTGTTTGCTGGCAGCATTTTTCCGACAATAACTCTTTGTGAATCGCTTTCCTCTCACAAAACATCGCGCGCCCAGGTCCAATGCAGGTGCATGTCGGGGCGATGTTGGGGCGATGTCGGGGTGATGTCGGACAGATCTCGCCGCCGCGCAGTGATATGAGGTTTCCTAGCTCTATATGTTCGGCTGTTTGCATGAGAATTTAAACATACTGAAAAACAGTAGCTTAATTAAAGCACACACAGTGAGTGGTATTCCGAGCAGAGGATAAATAATGTGTAACATTTAAATATTTAATATTCACTAGTGTGTGTTATGCACAGTTCGCATGATTAAACCTAAGCTTGTATAAATGAAATTTTGCATGGGTGCAGTGAACTACGCTGCATTTTACCTAGTAGAGTTAGATATTAATTACTAAATCTGAGTAAACGGCCACGTCGTCAAATAGCTAAATGTTGAACAAGCATTTTTTTCATAAAATGAAACAACAAGTTCATACTATTTCAAATCGAGATATTATTGAACAAAAGCCGTCCCAGAACATTCACTCAATTATGCAATTCAAATATTCAACTGGGCTTTACAATCAAAAGTTCCATGTTCAATATCTGCCTCGGACAGCCTGATGTCAAGCAGTAGTGACATCGGTTTCACTTGGAAATAGAAAGCAATATTCTTTTAGTGAAAATAGAACTTGTCTAATATCGCTGCACCAATAAAAAAATCATCAAGATTACTAAAATATATGGGTCAAGCGTCAATATTATAATATGAGTCAATTTATAATGAGAACGGTCAAAAGGTTTGGGTAGCCTTCTATAAAGCCACGTCATTAAAAAAAAGTTGATACAACAGCTCAAAAAACTTGTTGGATTCTGAAAACTGTTACGAATAAGATTAGTGAAAAAATAGTTAATTAAATCTAAAAACCTCGTACAATTATAATAAAAATGACCAAGAACCAATATACACTGAGTGCAGTGATTATCGTAAAACATTCTTCATTATCTGATATCAATTTTTCAATATGCAATTATTCTTTGATATAAATTGAAACTTCCAATTAGCATGATAAAAAATCCATGAAATTTTTCATTGCATAATTTCATTTGTAACTGTTTTTTGCTGCAATTATTTAATCATTAATATTTTTTATAATCTCAATTACTGTTATAAACTGACATCAAAAGCGGAAAAATGCATTCTTTGTAAACATAACTGACTTTAGAGTGCAGATTCAATTATATTTTAGATTGCAGATCTTCACGATCAAATTCATGTTTTAGCATTACTAGCAAAAAAAATAATTTATTATCAGCTCGTGAATAAAAATTAAAAGCCCAATTAACTGATGCAGCCAATTATAGTAAAGCATCTCTGAAACTTTTTTTCAAGTCAAACAACCGTATCTAAATCTATTAAACTCACTTTAAAACAAATTAATTCCGTCTACGTTCAAAGCATTTCGAAAACTCGGAAACGACGATTTTCCCCATACCTTCGCAGCGTTCAGACGGAGTTACAAAATTTTCCGGATAGCCCCAGATGAATCGCGAGCCCCGGTATTCATATCACGTTGTTTTATTGGAATAGTTCACTTGATAGTGCTCGTAATTAGATTAAATTTCTGTGCGCGCGGTCCCGACTTCACAGATTTATTTGACGTTGCAAATGATAGAGATATATTATGCTAACTCGTTATACTTGGCGCACGTCTACTAGCATCTCCCGTTCCGCCGGATCAGGCCAGGCCGGATACGGAAACTATTGAAAATTGCACTGATTTTCCTATTTGAACATGGTTAGATCGGGATACCGTTCGCAGGAATTAATTTAGTTCGATTGAAATGGTCGTACTTCACGGTAGATTTGATGAGGAATGGATTGTGGATCACTCAAAGAGGGTTTTAAATTAAAATGATAGATTTCGAATATCCAGCATGATATCTATTCCTGGGTATATGATATTACATTCTTTTGAAGATTTATGGTATCTACGTTTTGAGTTACAAATTGAGAATTCAATGTAGAAATCAAAGAATATTACATCATGAATTTAAAAACAAATAAAGAAGTTTTTTAGCAGCTACATGTTCTACGAAGAGTGCAAAAATTTTCTTGAGAGGGCAAAACCATCAATCAACAACTCTTTAAGTCTACCAAATTAATCACTCTATAGTTGACTTTAAAAAACGTATTCTTTATCCAAAATACATACAATTCCATAACAGTTAGTCGCCCATTTCGTTCGCTTAAAATATAACATTACGAAAACGTGACCTAACTCGAACTGGCCGCGTGGAGTTGTATGCTGGTCTGTTTATAATGCACATTTTTATTTGATTAAAGTTCGTGCTAAAACAAGTTTTATTTGCTCAACCTGTTCGTTGGCCGATACCATGCAATTTAGATATGGTGTGATTATAAATATCGCAAATGTAACGAGAGAGCTAGGTGGAAAACATTGCATCACATTTGATTTGAAATGGGACCAACCCGGACAAAAGTTAAATTGTGAGTGGAAATTTTAGAATTCTAGAACCTACCCCCATGAAGTAATGCATAACGGCGGTTTCTGTGGGGACAAGAGGCAAGAGATAAGCAGAAGTTTTAGTTGGTATTATTTATTGAGTCCAATATAACCAGACAAAAAACCTAGTCTGGTATGAGTAAATGCATTCCTTTCGCTATAAAAACCAAAAACATGACTATCGGTTTATGTAAACTAGGTTTAAACATCTATAACCAGCTTTATTTCAGGTAAAATTCTTAACATAGGAGAAGCGATTTATTGAATTTGTGTAAAGCAAAACTTAGCAAGAACTTACGAACCGTATGTTGATCATATGATATATTAAACTTGCCAGTATATATTAGGAAAGAAGTTATGATATGAACCTATGACAAATTTATAGTTTTCTATTATGCTATTCCGGTATTCATTAATTTTTTACCGAGACGGATCAATATTTTTAATATTTCCATCCACATTATAGAAACAGCAAAAATAAATGCATTTAACTATATTGTGTGTCATACGGCAGTGATGGCATGACACCACATAGACTAATTGTATTTTTATTATTCATGGCTATATCACGCAGTCAATATATAATTAAACATGAAAATAATATTTCGTGTAGAGCTAATGACAACCGATCATTCGAAATCATCGTTCGCAATCTGTTTCTCGCATAAATGGCTAGATATAATACTATGTTTCATTTTACAGTATGGGTTTCCAACACGAACACTTGAGGAAGATTGGATAAATAAATATTAGAATCAAAGTTTTTTTAGAACTATAATATATAGATTTTAGGATGACCTAACACGAACTGGCGTTCCAAATCAATAAATTATTCAATAAGAGCACTGAACTGACCAGTTACAATAATTTTCAAAATAGTTATCTTCGATAAAAATTAAAAATAGCGCTTCTAATAAACTAAAAATTACAATAAAACACAGAATTACCAAGAGTTTAATTCCTAGTGTTAAAATCGTGATGCGAAGACACCGACACAGAACATGTCGTCCATGGACGACATCCGTGCACACATCACCTAATGTGAATGTCGTTCATGGAAAACGCTCGTAGTCGAGTGAATGCTGTCTACTAGCAGCAAAAGGGTTGAACAATTTTGTAAAAAAAATACTCGAGACCATGCAGGATCAATGTGACCTCTATATTCCGTTACTACGGTACCTTGTGTAATGTATTAAGTTAATCTCCAACTTTCAGTAAATTAAAATCAATACGTTATCAGACGATTAAAAATAAACGTTTTAACGGAAGTAATTACAAAACTCAAAACCATACACGCACACATCATCAATCTGCCAAAAATCGATCCTCGACACATATATTTTCATTTTCAGCCGACAGAAAAGCTATTAACGATAGAGGAAGCAAGTCTATTTCTGGTGGTATTAACAATGAACGGCGCGTTATTTCGGGGACGTAGGCACTCAATGGCAGGTACCGGCGGGTTCGACTCGGACCATTGCATTGAATGGGATATAACAGTTGGACAGAACGAACTGTTCAAATTTCTATTGTCGGATAAATGCATAGGTCAAACAAAAACCAAATCCGCGAATAGGTACTGTATGAGGATTTGACCGGAAACTGCCCACATGACGGTAAGGGATCGTTCACATTGCGATGGTTATTGTCAAAATTGAATTGTAGCTGTTGAGGGACTGATGTAAATTTTGTGTAGTCAACTCTTTTGTTGTGTTTTGATAAGCTTCAATTTGGCCAAGTACAATAAATTTGCAAATAGATGTTCAGAAAACTCTGAAGATATTCTCTGATATTTGGATTTTGATCATTATTTAGTATATTTCTTGGAATGAAGACTAAATGATTTTGGCCTTTAAAGCACATTGCTATTATTATTCTATAGGTCACTTCTAGAAAATTTTCCAAAGAAACAATAGCTCGGGAGCAAATTTAGAGTCAGCGAATTCTTCTATAGTTTCTTCAAGTGACTCCTCCAAGAACCACAACCGCGATGTGACTCAATGACCAAAAAGCTTCAAAATAATGTAATTCATTTATTTATATCCATACATTTTTGAAAAACAATCTTGATTCATAATAGGAGAAAGAGAAACTAGGAATATGTTAATAAGTTAAAGAGTTAATAATGGAATTATATTACATAAGAAAGAGATAACAATTAAACAATACAAGTTGTAATTCTAGTCAATTAATTTTCTTATACACAATTTTGCTTCAGAGAAATAAATAATTAAATAATAAAATCTTGAATAGATAATACTTTTAAAAAAGTTCTAGTAGCAGAAACAGATTCTAGCTTACAGGGATAGAGAGCATTGGTACATAATTGGAAATCAATACTTAGCACAGAATTGTATAAAAAATTAGTAAGAACTAAGTTAAAGTATATATATATATATATATATATATATATATATACATATATACATTTAAGATATGAATAGCTATACTTTTCAACGTTATGAAATGGAGACACTTCAGAAAGATGGACGACGTCTGGAGGATATTAAGTAAAATAATTAATGGCTCAATCCGACTAATGCTTAAATTAAATTGCCGGTCCTCGTGTACCAAATAAATTATAATGGCCTTGGGAATATAGAGTATAATGAATGATATATAAAGTAATATTACAAAAGCAGATGGTAAAAATTAGTTGGATTCATCTACATTGAACGACAATATTTTAAATAAATCTAAAAAAATAAAAAACATTTAAGTCAGCAATGTTTAATAATCCATAATAAATAGTTTTTTTAAGTTTTCTATGATTTATAGCAAATTTATGATTTAGATGTCTGCTGATTATTGTATTTTGCAACCACACACATCAATAAAAAAAAGAAATAAAATACTAAAAAAGTAATAAATTCTTAAAACAAGAGGATCAATCAGGGGCCTAATAAGAAATCAGATTTACAGAAATTAATTACATTTTGATACCTTTCTGAAGGTAAGCAAGAAGAACTACGTTTGTTGACACAATTTGAATTTAAAAAGATAAAACAAGATTCGGAAAATCTTATAAGTCCACATTTTTTTCTTTATATAAAATTATAGGATGGTCAGTATTAAAAGTGTTTGAAGTTAATAATGTGCTCAGAAAACATTGTTTTAGATTGTTTTGGATATTGTAAAACAAGTTCAGATCTGACAATGAACAGTACAATCATCGAATGTCTTTTGAATCATTTAATTTATCGAATCATTCAAATAGGTTGATCCATGCTCTAGAAAACGTGGACAAAAAATTGTACCCAAGCATACATAAAAACATATTCATTTATAAGAAGATATTGATAGAACTTTTACCTTTCATCAATATTACACAGAATCAAAAAATACAATTGAACATTTACAATTGAGCATTTAAAAACCTATTCATATGTATAAATCAAAAGTCAAAGTAAACAAATACATAAAAATAAGCAAATCAAATTTTCTACACATGATATAGGTTAGCCAAAATCACTAAGATTATATTTTAGTATTCAGTTACAATTTCAAATTATACTAAAGTAAAATTATATTTATAATAGATAAATTTGCTACATAGAATATTTCTTATTATTCAGAAAGATTTATCACATTATTCAGAATTATTTGAAAAGCACTTATAATATTAGAAAATGCAAAAAATTAAACAATTTAGTCATTAGTCACATACCATTAATATTAAACAAACGCTTCGAAACTAACTCTAGAATAAAGTTAATGCATTATAATTGCGCTAATATACATTAATTCGCAGTTGAAACAAAACACTACGGAATGTTAAAATAACTTCAAAGCTATCTGGAACATTCCAGCAAAAAACATATATAGAACAGCATCCATTAGCGTGCATGAAGTTTTATATTAAAAAATTACGTCGCATTTTATACGACTATTTAATCCGGGGCATGGTCGTGATAAACTAAGCTTAACGTGGTGGCAGCGTACTGCAACAGTTGTAAATCTTGATAAAGTCGACGCAAGATGAAACAAAGATAAAAAAATATATATCATTTTCCAGATCCCGTGGATATCTTATATTAAATTCTGAATTTTGAACCCGCTTCGTATCCGTATCACAGCCGGGCTGAGACGGGAAAAAATATTCAGTGGAATAAAATATTGACGAGAGGAAAAAGTTATATCAATATCTTTGGAACTGATATATTTATAGAAATAGTTTGGGAAGTTTGAGAGAAATGTATATATTTAGATGAGTCTTACTATGTATTATTAATGAAATTACATCCTATTGTGAAGTTGGAAATTTTCTTATGTGTAGATGCCTAATTCTGGATACCCAAATAATAAATGAAACACAATAATTATTCAACAATTTAACTGTGGCTCACGTCGTGTGTGTAGTCAAAATTGAGGTAAAATTCCAATTGAAACATTTAAAAAATTGCAATATAAATAGCCAGATGGTCAGAGATTTATAAAACTTCATGACGAGTATACTTGTCAAATATTTAGTTTATGGGCATCTGCAATCTATCACAATCTACAGTAGTAAAATATAGAGAAAAATATAGCTTTTACAAAATATATAAACTTTTACTGTAAATTGTTACAGAAACAATTCAGTCTTCTTATGTAATGTAAGAAGTGAGATAAATGATATATCATAAATTGAAAAAAAATGTAGAAATTTTAGCAAAATCTTTTAAAGCTCTAGTGTCAAATGATAAACGATGATTATTTACGCATTTTTTTATATTGTCTCTATTTTTATAAAATGTAATTATCGAAGCTACAATGAATTTTGCCTTAGAGCTTGCAAAATCAGCCAAATTTCAAAAAAAAAAAAAAACTAATCTTAAATTCAGTTGTGATTTTCATAGAGAACGCGAGTAAGACGAAATAGGCTTTAAACTGTTATAAATTATAAAGTTCTGCAATTTTAATTTTTTAATAAATTTTTTTGACTTCACTAGAACTTTAGGAGAACAAATTTCAACTGAAATCTAATTAAATTTTGAATTTTCAAAATTTCATTATTCTATTAATTACAAAACAATGATTCAATGAATCATCCAAAAATCTGGTCATAATCTTTTTTTTATCAAAGTTAATTTTATCAAATAATTTTTAAATTGCATATATTTATAATGCTAAAACTAATTTTTTTAAGAAAACATATTAAGAAAACATAAGAATTGCTTTTAAGACTCGAGATTAAGTGTTTTTCCAACATGCCTATTTAGTATAAAATGTCCCTTTACGGCTGACAATTGTGAATTCTCCAAATTTATTAAATGTCCTTAACTAAACAGTTATGTAAATGAAATAGAAAATAATAAAAAAATCATTCCATAATTCCATTAATTCTAAATCAATGAGTGTTCAAACTTAAGAATTTTTGTTATAATTTACAACAAATCGCTCTAGTTTATAAATCGAACAAAAACCATTTCAAAGACGAAAGCTTTGAGCAGAATTGCCACTGAAGTTAGACAAATATTTAAAGAATGCGAAGGTTCAGGGATCAATCCTAAACATGTGTGTATTGAAGGAGATTGGGCAGGTGGAGAACGACCTGTATAGTGTTTTATCGTAAGTGGGTTGACAATGTAAAGCATTCCTCTACACTAAATCGCAATGTGAGAGAAGGGTAGAAAACCCTTAAATAAATTTAGTGCTATTTATAAATCATATTATGGAGTAAGATAGATAGTGGAAAAGTAAACTCTAATATCTAGAATAATAGGTCAGAAGAAATATTGATAAAATGCAATACAAGTCTCAAGTCTTTTCAATTAAAGAAAACCATTAGAATACTAATTTTTTATCATTATCACCAATGATCAATGAAAAGTCAATTTCACCACAACTAATTTTTTATTATCTATGAAATCTTTTCCTCTAATCTTCCAAGCCAAGTCTTCTACTAGTGGACATGTCACCATCTGCTCGCAATATCGCAATTTCTGTGATGGTTTACACAGGACGACATGAGGTCGTTTGATGGATGTTTGAACAGTGTGTTGCGGCTATACACATAGTCCTCGTATAATGGAACAATCTGTTTTTGCGGAAGACCGGCTCACATGGTCGGATCAGGTCATGTGAGACATGTCAGGACCATCAGAGATATTTGTAAGAAAGAATGGCGATGTTTGAATACAAAGACGAGTAAAGAATTATACCGACCATGACCAGATAACCAAGCCGAGAGATGTGTAGGTAGATACAGTAAGTAAAAAAAAGAGTGCGCATAAGGTTCACACGCGATTAAAGTAAAACTTATTTGTTTCTGTACAAGATGGCATTTAAGTAAAAATAAATATATCATATAACAATTTTGAATAATTTTTATTAGTAAAATGGTAACACTCGTGATGCACACATATATTAGTGTCAACCATTATACATATTTATATAATGATAAATTATAAATTTTATATTTATAATAGCATTAAAAATATGTATAATATTTAAAAACAATAATGTAATTAAAGTCATACTTCAAATATGACATGATCGGGTTGTCATTGTAATTAGCATTTAGAAATGAACGTTTATTAGAGAAATGCAATTGCTGGTTAATAAATTTCTATAATATTCGTTCACACAGTGGATTATGTTAAACAACGGCTAAACAAATATTGTTTTCGCGACTTCATCCATCATGTAATTGTGTTTCATGTAATTGAAATTAGCATACATTCATTGACTGCTTGTATTTTTCTCATGTTTTCGCTGGCGTTATAATCTCATTGTTTGAACAGCTGTAATATCTATTTTGCCTAAAAATATTTTCCATTTTAATAACTTCAAAAATTTATAGAAACTACGAACAATATAGAAATAATTTCTAATCAATAAACTTACGTTTAGTACACAGCACAAATGTTTAATTTCTTTTATTATTTTCAAGGAACAGGGTAAAATATTCTTCTGATTCAGGCATTTTTCATTAAATCAAGATTTGTACTACGATGTAACCTTAAAATGTTTATTTATCTATGCCGACTTCCTTGTTGATATCGGTACGCATACAACGACAGATCTCTATTCACATACGCGACGACTAATCACAAGCGACCCGTATATAAATGATAACATCGAGAGCGAATGACGAATCTTTGGCACTCGACTCTTATATTATCTTATCTGCCGTAACGCACTTCCGTTACATTTGTACGGAATTATACCCTAGTCCCGCCTAAAGAAGTTTTACTTCAAACATTCGCGGGGTGATGTGTAAGATTTTTTTTAGAGATTATTGCAATAATTTTAATTTAAACTAGTGCTGCATGGCATCGTGCTAATGCAAATTACTCTAACTCCCCGTACTGTAATTGAAATTTTTGAAATTTCGATTTTTTTAAAAAAATTGACTTAAATTTTTTGGAATTTTAATAAATTTATCATTTTTTTGGAAATTTAATAAACTCATTATTCCGTTGATACAAGTAAAATGATTTTTCAATCATTCAAAGCTCAGTACTTTTTCGCTTTTTTGCCACGTGCTCTCAAAATCCTCGACAAAAATTTGTATCCGTAAATACGCACAAATAAGCAAACGCACACGCACACACATTTATTTTTTATATGATATGCCAAAATATTCAGTAACTTTTGAAACATAAAAATAGAGAGAAAAATTTGATATAACTTAGCCTTATAAAGTTAGAAGATTTCGCATTGCTGGACCTACCATTTATTATCTTCACCAAAAATTTATATGTTAATTATATGTATAGTTTGTACATTATAAATGTGATCATTTACCATCTTATACTACATTATTATATTATTTCTAGCAACTTCAAAATTAGATATTTGTATTTGACTGTATAAAAGAATTTTTACGGCTCATATGGTACATTTTCATAAACTCAATGTCACAAATAATAAACATTATAAATAAATACACTTATTTACAAACAGTTGCTTACAAAATTCTATCGGGATTAAATTTACAAAATTTCAAAATCCTCTTATATTTGCGTCTCCACTATCTGATATATGAATATGCGCTATGCAAATATATTCGCATACATTACACAAGTTTCAATGGAAAGTAATACGTTTTGAATTAAGTTTTACCGAAAACCCTGAGGAACTTTTGGCTTGCATATACTTATAAATGATGTAGCTAAGTACTTGATAATATCTTGCAACGGTTTAAAACTACTAGACATTTTAATATTTCTACTAATTTTGCTAGGAACGTAATTATTCGGCGTAACAAAAGTTTTGTTTTGCACGCTGTGAAACTTGGAATTTATATGATGTGCTAAAGAGCTACGATAATTTTCAGAGCGCCTGTTTTGAAAAGTTTGATTTCCATCAGGAATTTTAGATAATTCCTTCAACTAATAGAGTGTTTGCTAATTTTCCTAACTATTTGAGATATAATATTAAACTGAAGACTATCGCGAAATTGACTAATTTTAGTTGTCATTGCAAATAATCCATAACGACAATTTCAAATTTTGATGTAACAATCTTAAAAAAAACTTCCAATTTTTGACCAAAGAATTCGTTTAGCACTTTTGATTCAAATAATTTAATTGAACGTTCATAATAAAAAGTATTAAAAAAACATAATGAACATTTTGACTAAAGTTCTCATTTACGTTGCAATAAAGTAAGAAAATTTTGTTCCAAATTGTGTTAGTATTGATCTTGACTATTGACCTTAACCGAAATGGGGTGATAGTATTGACCTTAACCGAAACAGGGTGATAGTATTGACCTTAACTATCCCGAAAAAAAATTAAAAAAAAAAAATGTCTCACGTTGTTTGAAAATTATGAGCTTTTAAGTGCAACCTAAAGCTTCAGTGAAATCCTGACCAGTTTTCGGTTATTGTAGTTAACTTTTATTAATATTGTTCATTTAAATTTTGAAACCGTAACCGTGAATAACATTTCTTGGACCACAATAAAAAATTGTAATACAATTGCTTCAAGTTTTTAAAATTTACGACTTTTTGTTGAACTAGAAATTTGAATTAAAAAAAATGTTCATGGCAACTTTCATTAAACGTTTGTAATCAGAATTGTAAAATGTTAAAATTTCCTAATATATATAGAATAATAGTAGATATAAAATTTCTATATTTTTATCTGTATATTTCTATATTTTTATCTGTTCATGCATTATCTAACAGTCGACAAGTCCTTTCCCGGCACAACCGCAAGATTATGGGTATAAATAAAATGCGACCGTGTTGCTTTACCGTTTCTCGGTAAACACGTTTAATACTGTTTCCATTTTCTTGGTAGGAACATATACAGTTCATAATACATAATATACATTCGTTCCTAAACCGCCCCGCAAACGCTCGGCTTAATGCAAACTCCACCGCAGAGATCTCACGACTTAAAGTCGGCGAATGCACCGAGAAATTCTTGGTAAAACAGGAGTTTATGAATAGAGAAAATTTGAATTATGAATGGCTTTATAGATGGAAACTAAACTGTTGTCCTATATTTTTGGAATGAATTTATTATTACAATTTTTGTAGCACTGATAATTTTTTTAGTGATCCCGCAATGTCGAATAAGACCTGTATCACTTAGAAACATTGCTATCTATATATCCAATTGAAAACTGTAGTCACTGCTGCTTGACATCAAGCTGTCCAAAGCAGATATTAAATATGGAACTTCTGATTCTAAGACCATAGCTCTAACCAATAAAATGGGAGGAATCAATGTAATGTGTGGTACGTACCACATATAACTCACCCCGCCTTACGAGTTTAATTCGTCCACGCTCGCATTAAGAACTGCTTGTATCTCGAAGCAATTTTTGTCATATAAATACCTTGAAATGCCATTAAAACATTCAAGCACAGCTTTTTAAATAAAAAAGTAAATAAAACCTTATATCTTTCATTATAATTCTTATGAATCAGCAGTTATTATCCAATTAATTTAATTATATTCAATAATATTAATCAACATAAATTATGATTAAAACTTCTGAAAGGATTTTTTTTTAACTCTGCTATTTTGTGGTAGGGCAGAAATACTATATCCACTTATTATATTGCAAAAATAAGTTAGAGATTTATCGTCAAACAACTCTGATGATCAACCATTTTCTTGGGGTGATTCTTATACTCTAATTTTTCAACTTTGTCTCATATTGCACAAACAAAAGCATAACATTAATATTAATAAATTTACAATTTTTAACTTTGTTGACATAAATAGCATGACATATGGATAGAATAACAAAAGAATAATAGTGACATATGAAAATGAATAATGTAGAGAGTGTAATTAAAGACAATAAACGAGTGATTAGAGACGAACGAAGTTAACAACTTTAAAATAATTCACTTTAAATATTTGTTAATTGCAAATTCACATACGAAAATCCTTCCTACAACTGATATTAGACGAACCTGTTTCATTCGCACCTCCATAAGTTTACGTTATGCCTGTCACTCGCACGTATCTCGAATTTGGCTTGTATGACCGCTTCTTTGGCGGCTCGTATCTCAAAACTCATACTATATAAAACTAAACCAACATACAAATCTAGCAATGCAATAAAAAACATGCTCCGACAAGGTTAAAAAAATATGGAGAGAATACCTACTGACTTAATTTAAGCACTGTTTCTTCTACTAATACACATTATTATCTACAGGAAAATCTCTTCAGTAGAGGAGACCTCTAGATGACATATTTATTTCATCACATAGGCTCATAGAATTTATATTTCTGATTGTCTATAATAAATAAATAAAAAAATCTCAAAAAAACCCGTATGCCAGGTCACGCGTAAGGCGGTTTAAAAAAATGTAAATTTGGTGTGTGTATATGGTGTTATGTATCGATAATATATGTATATATACATATCTTACATCTAGGGTAATACATGCTCCACATATTTCGCATACACGAATTTCAATTGATGAAGTGTTCCCGCAAAGTTTCTTCAGCTCGTTAAACTATTTCTAGAGTGCGCGAATCGTTCCGAAAGTTACATAATTCATTCGAACCACAGGCGACGTTATTATAATGCATAGACAATGTCAACTAAATGGAAATAGTAGCTCCGAATTATTTCATTGATTTGATATAAACAACTGAACTTTAATGTCTTCATTACAGTATTCATAAAGCAAACAAACTTTATTAACGAAAGATTTCTATAGAACGCAGAGAGAATACATAAACTGATGGGGGTTAATATTAAATGTATTTTAGGCAGGCATAATACTTTTGTCAAATGTGAAGTCATTATAAAGAAGTTTACATAATTATATATATGATTAATATTTAAATTAATCTTATTTATAGCTATTTTCACTTTCAGTATTTTACATATTCCTAATCTTTCATTCCTTTATTTAAATCAATGTTACATCTGTTTTGTATTCTGAGCCAAAAATTGTTATTATACATAAGAAAATTGTCTCTATTATGTAGCAAGTAATAAGAAAAATATTGCTCGTATAAAATCATTCCGGTATAAATTTGAGCCTTATCAATAATTTTGATCGTCTATAAATTCGGCCATATATCTAAAAAATGTTGCATCAAATAATATTATCAAAATTACAGTTACTATGCCACAATGGGTAGTGAATATGTAAAGCAACTATTTCCAATTAAACACTATTATTTCCGTATAATAATAAGCCCCAAGAAGTAGGCGTAAATTTTGGCAACCGCATCGGCGCGGTGCTCTTTGCCGCCGATAAATACCTCCCAGACCGCTTGCGTGCGAAAGGGTTAATATATTCACATCTGTTACTGAAATCCTCAGAAATGAAATATGAAATACGTTCGTATTATTCTCTCGAATAAATTGCCAGCAACTTCATATGAAGTTACCGGTCGTTCCTCTCAATCTGCGCTATTTTACGTTACAATGTCGCCAATGTTACTTCTATCCGAAGCAAAATGGTACATTTTGTCACGACTTTTCTTCGAATAGAAAGGTTATACATACGCCTTCGAGGATTTTCCAACTGCATATTACATAATAAAAGCATGTGAAAAAATATTTTCAGAATATTTTTGAACATCAAACTAGAACTTATATGGCAGAAAGGAGTATATCGGACTTTAAGAAAAATATCATCATGCTGAGTTAACATCATCACGATTCCAATATATTTTCACTTTTAGATTTTGGAACTTTTTTAGATGATTTGGAACATTCTTAGATGATTTGGAACATATTTAGATAATTTGGAACATTTTTAGATGATTTGGAAATTTTTTAGATGATTTGGAACATTTTCAGATGATTTGAAATATTTTCAAATGATTTGGAACATTTTCAGATGATTTGGAACATTACCAGATGATTTGAAACATTTCCAGATGATTTGAAACATTTGCAGATGATTTGGAACATTTGCAGATGATTTGGAACATTTCCAGATGATTTGGAACATTTCCAGACGATTTGGAACATTTGCAGATAATTTGGAACATTTGCAGATGATTTGGAATATTTGCAGATGATTTGGAACATTTGCAGATGATTTGGAACATTTGCAGATGATTTGGAACAATTTCAAATAGTTTGCAACACATTCCGGAAGTTCGCAACACTTTCCGGAAGTTTGCAACACTTTCCGGAAGTTCGCAACACTTTCCGAAAGTTTGCAACACTTTCCGGAAGTTCGCTACACTTTCCGGAAGTTCGCAACACTTTCCGGAAGTTTGAAACACTTTCCGAAGTTCGCAACACTTTCCGGAAGCTCACACACTTTCTGGAAGTTCGCAACACTTTCCGAAAGCTTGCAACATTTTCAGACAGTTTGCAAAACTTTCAGACAATTTACAGCAATTTCCGACGACTAGACAGCAAATTTTGAGAAGATTAGCTAAATTTTCAAACATTTGAAACATTTCAGACATTTTGCAAAATATTCTGTCAATTTGCAATATTGCAGACACAATTGCAGGCAATTTCCGGGATTTGTAAACATTTTTGAGACATTTAGCAACTTTTTTCAGATGATCTCTAACAATTTTACAATATCAAGAATATTTTCAGACTATCGAGAACATTTTTAAACTATAAAGAACAGTTCCATATTATCTAGAAGATTTTGAGACTATCTAGAAGATTTTGAGACTATCTAGAATATTCTCAGACAATCTAAAATATTGTTAGATTATCTTGACCTGAATTTAAAAGAATATTGTTGGACTATCTTGACCTTGACGATGCCATACGCTACTTTAGTCTTTGGGTTATAGGTAATTTTTATTAAGAAATTTCTATGAAGCCCCACTCCATTTACCTTTCACTTAAATGCATCTATTTAAGTTATATCCCATCACTATATCTGTCTTTTTAATATAAATAGTGATTGTATAACAGTTCCAATCGAGTATGCACACATTAATCGATGTGCATTAATAATTTTATAATACATCAGAAGAAGTTTTTCCAGACGTTAAAAGCAAAATATGTACAAAAGTTTCACGTGTTTGGTTCCTTTGTTTTCTTTGCCCTCGGCGTGTAACAACAAGCGAGCAAGAGCAAGTTTCTTTTTCAGCATATTTCATTCGCCTTCTATAAAAATCTGTTTGAATAGACTACGTTCATTCGAGAAGAAAAATACCTAGTATAATAACGATTCCGTAACACTTTGTATAACAACATAGCTTTCAGTCATCTTAATGTCATGCCGTAGATCACAGAGACCAGGGTAGGAAAATAATAAACTAGTGTGGATTCATGGTAAACAGACTACAATACAGACGATGCTGCAAGATTGTCTGTAACATTTCCTGTGTAATCACATAAAGTTTGATTTTATACTGTGAATCTTATATAAACTTAACGTTATAAGCGACCAACTTCGTTTTCGTTATAATCGTATATTATACATGTATGAATAAAAAAGGACATAGGCGATATACTTAGAAATAGTTAACTATGATCTAATAGAATGAATGACTCATTTATGCATTTATTGAATATATCCCTTGTAACTTATGAACCGATTGACTAATGGCAATGTAATGTTCAGCAAAATTTGTTCAAAATTGCATAATATAGAATGTTGTCAACTGTCAAACCCAACCTTAACTCTTTCCACTCGCGAATTCCGAGATTTATATGAATTTTGTCGCCTTGTAACTTATGAACCGATTGACTAATGGCAATGTAATGTTCAGCAAATTTGTTCAAAATTGCTAATATAGAATGTTGTCAACTGTCAAACCCAACCTTAACCCTTTCCACTCGCGAATTCTGAGATTTATATGAATTTTGTCGCCGGAGCGGCGGCATCCGAGTGGAAAGGGTTAAAATAACACGAATATTAAAATCAACTCCAAGCCTATTATATTTATAGGTGCAACTGTAGAGCAGCTCATACTTTTAAAAGCATTGGGCAATGTTATGCCCGTAAAGCTGCCATATAACAACATTAAACACGTAACCTAGTATATATATACACTTATAATAATTTTTATTCGATTTTATGCTCGCAGCAGCAAGCACTTATACAAATTTATAATTTTAAAACAGTTGATAACAAAAACATAATGCTTTCATATATTTTTATCATTTTATTTTTTTATATTTACTACATCTAAATTTTTGTTATTTTAACTTACCGTTAAATACAAATTTACAAACCATTTATAATGTCCTACGCATTCTGTCACTATTATTTCGTAATCACCTGATATCTTCAAGAACAATGATCAAATAAATAATGTCGAGAGCCGAAGTGTATTTAAGCTCAAAGCTTTAAAATTTCCTTCTTCTCTTTCTCGTATATCAAAAGAATCTATCTATAGACTCTTCAATCATTCAGCAAATAAATCAATTCGTATTAAGTTCAGCACAGTGTATTACTTTTCAGATGAATATATCGTCCGTTCTACTTATTTATTTTTATTGTGAGCTTTCAATGGAAATGCATCCATCACTGCAACTCAGCCATGGGAATAGATAGTAGGTTATCGAAATATTTTTTAATGATATAAAATTTTACCAATTTGTAAGAAAATATAAATTAAAGACATGATTTAAGTTAATACTTTATTATGATGGTTTGGAGTGAACTCTATAGTTTGACATGACAGCATAAAATTTATACAGTGCATCGAAGAAGCTGTTTCAACAGTATAAAGCATTACAAAAAATATTTATTACCACGATATTTAGATCGTTAAATCTGATGTATCCAAATTTACTAAGTGCCCTTAACTGGACAGTTGTAAATAAAATAGAAAATAAAAAAAATCTGATGTATAAATTCAGAGAAACTTTTTCCTAACTCACATGAAAAATATCTAAAAATAAGCATATTCCATGTAATAAAAAAACATTTCTTAGATCTCGATATTCACTGTTCGTATCAGATCAAAAAAAAAAGTTTCACCGTTTTTAAACATCAGAGGAAATGATTTTCAATAAACCTGAACGAGAAACGTGACTGAGCGAGTTTTATTTCATTTTTAGATATTTTAATACTACCAGAACATTTGCTCGAATATTAAATATCCGGCAGGAGTTTATGAACTTTATGAACGTGCATACTTTTCACGCGGATGTACAATACTTTTGAACACATATAAAAATTCACTTTTCATTTTATCTCGTATAAAAATTTTTTAAAACGAATTCCTTAGCTCTAATATTATTAGTCATACATTTAACATTATTCCTTGACGACATACTAAAATGGGATAATGTAGATTTTAATTTAATTACAAATATAATATGAAGATCAACGAATTCTGATCAAATTTCATTCTAGTTCAAAAATCACGTCCTCGTATAAAGATTCTTGCAGAATTTTCACGAAAGATTAAATCTTATGATAGTACGTTTCTTTATTGCAATTTTCTGTGTTTTTTACCACGTCGTTTAGATTTCGAGATTATATACCAAAATAAAGGCAAAGGGATGTTCGATATATGTATTATATATAATATATATATATATATATATATATATATACTAGGATGGTCCTTAATATGGATATTTTCGAATTTTTCTGCTCTCAGGGGCTCAAATGCTAAAATTGATAAAAAACAATTATCTGAAATTATTGACTTTGAGATAATCCTTAAGATATTGACTTTAAGATTATATATTATTATATTAGGGTTGTACATAACCCTGACAAAAAAAATACCAAAAAAAAATGGAAATTATTTTTAGAGTTATTTTAATTTTTCCATACGTTTCAACTTTACTGTAGTTTTCATTGTTGAAAATAGTTACAGAAAAAACTATTATTATTCATCATCAGCGAATAAAGAAATATTTTAGAATAAACATTATACAAACCAAAATAAATAAATAATTATAATGTACATATTAACGTAATTAGTGCCACAATGTTATAAAATGCAGATCAATTGCTAATTATATATGTAATAAAATTTGCGGATTTTTGAGAAAGCAAACGTTTCGATACATCTGAGATAAATCTTGTTTCTGTTCTCTAATTATTAATGAATAAAATTAATACAAAATTAAATCAACTAATGGTGTATGGGCATCGTGCCATCAACAAATTCCTAGACTTCACTTAATTAAAAATTGAGATATTTTAAATGTTTTCAAATGGATTATTATAAATACTAATATCATTATTCGTATTTTATAGACAAAATAAAGTTTATAAATTGTCGACGACCTATTAAAACTGAACTTAAAGAAAATAAAATTATTTAGTTTGAAGTAGGTATATATAAGTGATCTTTAAAATTTAACTGATGTGATTTTTTTAAAGAATGGTCAAAACTATATTTTTGTTATCGCTTTAAAAACAAGACTGTTTTTACTGTTTTATATTTATACGTTAAATGTACTGATCTAAATATGTAAAATGATAAAGTATAATACCCAAGGTAGACTTATATATACCTTTGCATCATATGTGAAATAATCTTTACCATAAATTGAAATGATAAAAAAAGCTTCAGAATATTAGCTACAAAAACATTTTTTAGAAATTAAACTTTTTTTCGAAATTTTTGATAAAAAAAAACAAAAACTTTGTTAATTAATAATCAGATAATTCCGTTCCCTCAATAACTGGCACATCATGCGCTTTTGTTTCGTATCCCCGAAGCAGCTGGACCTGCCTTTGCAAAAAATTCTATTAGGATTATTTGGAGAAATATGATGTTA
>NW_020537324.1:63356009-63398077 GCF_003426905.1 Ctenocephalides felis
CAATGAACCAAGACCCAAAGTTTCCCATACTCTTTAAATTCGGAACAACTGCCGAGAGACAGGTTCGGCTATGCAGTTTTGGGGTATCGGAATATCATTCATCAATAGAAGACGAAATTATCATAAATGCAAAAACAGAGCTTGTCATTGTGTTGATAAATGTTAAAAACTAGGTATAAGTAGGACTTTGCCTTCAGGCAAGTCGCATAAACTTCCTGATACGTAGAAAATCGATTTAATTAATAAATAACTGATTTGTATAATTTCTACCTTGCATGATCTCATATGATCTTGTTTACCAGTCTGACTGTCAACTCGTCTAAGTATCTGACCTTCTAAATGTCAACTTGTCCAAGTGACTGACCTTTTAAATGTCAACTTGCCCAAGTGACTCACCTTTTAAATGTCAACTTGTCCAAGTGACTGACCGTCAAAGTGTCAACTCGTCTAAGTGACTGACCGTCAAAGTGTCAACTCGTCTAAGTGACTGACCGTCAGAGTGTCAACTTTTCTAAGTAACTGACCTTCAAAGTGTCAACTCGTCTAAGTAACTGACCTTCAAAGTGTCAACTCGTCTAAGTGACTGACCTTCAAAGTGTCAACTCGTCTAGTGACTGACCGTCAAAGTGTCAACTCGTCTAAGTGACTGACCGTCAGAGTGTCAACTCGTCTAACTAACTGACCTTCCAAAGTGTCAACTCGTCTAATAGAATCAATATTTAAAATATTTGTAAATTACCTAAACTAATATTTCAATTTCGCCCACAATTACCAATAATATCATTTACTAAACCGATATCAATTCAAAACCGGTCGATACCAAAATACGGCCCGTATTGATTCATTATAGATCAACATAAAATCCAATTTTTGCAATACTCACAAATCAACACAACTGGCGTAACCAGTGGTGAATGGTGCTAGGTACATGTTTAATATCGAATAAGTTAACAGTTGCGTTCATAATTGAAAAAGCTTTTTATGGAATGATGACTATTTCCCGATGGGTAGGGTTAAATTATCATATGGTTAATTAATCCGGGGGTGTGTTTTAAATCACACAGGCTCTGGTCGCTCACAATCGATATTGGTCATTTACATAGAGCCGCGTATGAAATTATGCTCTGACATATTGCTTTAATATAATCATTTAACGGCAGTTCATTGTGTTATATAAATTAGTAATATACATCCATGAGTAAATGATATATATATATATATATATATAATAATATATATACGACTATTTTCTATTACGCATCACTTCTACTGTTGATTAAAGTTTGCGCGCTTTTGAAAACAATTATGGACCGATTCTCCCGCACAACAGGCCAATGTTATGGCAAGGCTATGTTATGAAGAACTTTCCATACTAAATATTGACAAAGCCATGTGGTTGTTTTGCAGTCAGGCTTTTTTTCTCAGGTTGTCAGATAGAAACCGCACAAATGTAAAAAAAAAACGATTTTAGATAACAGGGTCTTTCTGACCCAGCTTCGTAACATACGAGTGACGTTGCAATGTCTGAATGCACAGCAAATACATGATATTTTGACAGTATTCAGTACGATTCATAACATGAAGTATGGAAGTTGAAACGTAACATGGCCTTGCCATTACATTGGTCTGTTGTGCGACAGAATCGGTCCATTAAGCTAATAATTGCGGTCACATTTTACCCTTTGAGGGGTGATGGTCAGAATTATTATTTTAGTTTTTTTTTTTCCAAATTACATATTAATTTTTCATAGTAAGTTTCTATATCTGATTTAATTTTATTATTACAAACTAAAAATTTTTGTTACCATTGAACATGTTACCCTATCAGAAATGTCGCGATATTTCGTGCTGTTGCAATTTTGATATGGACTTGCAATTACTCAGCAGTATCGGGAGTATAGCCGTCATTTCTATTTTAATAAAACACAATCTGCAATTTTTTGCAGTGCATATTGACTTTTCAGCAATACCAATAAGAAAACAAAAATATGTTAGCCCATGCACGTCAGAGCATATTTTTTGATGGCATTGTTTTCGTTGTTCGCATATTTTCAATTAAGTGTTGTTCCGCTGCGCTCCGTGATATTGTTTCAACTGAACGGTAAATAACTTTATATTAAAAATTACGCTGTCGGCGTAGAATTGAAAACGCAATATGAAATATTTATTTAAGTGAACGGTACGTTGTTTTTATAACTGATGTCGTTGCAACTATCTCGAAATTTCATTTATCCATGAATGGGGTAATTTGAAAATGGGCGGGATTATCACGTCTGCATAATCATAATGCATTGACGAGATTCACATTTTAAAATACTCTCAGTTTAAAAATAAATTAATTACCTATATATACCTATATAGTTTAAAATATACAGCAGAAATATATACAAATTACGCAGCTATATATTTATATTTACAAAGACAAAATATTTATTTTTTAACTAAAAAAAAACTCCTAATATTTCCCCGGAGAAGATTACAGACTAAGACATTTTCCCGCAATAAACTCTAAAATAAAGTGTACGAATTATATACAATCTCGAAAAGTAGAATGTACGTAGCGCAGTCTTCCTTTACGGACAATCCAATTACCTGAAAATAACATCTGCTCTAGAAGGACACACAGAAAATGCTCGAGTCACGGTTTCTAAGTACGATTTAGAGACCACTATACACCGATGCATTTGCAATAACCAGAGGAAAAGATTAGAAAATAAATAAAATTAATATTTTATAAATTATCAACCCAAACTGTAACAAAACCCCTAGAACAGAATTTAACTTTGTGCATCAAATTAAAAGACATCACAGGGAGAGATGTGGCAACATAGGTTGACTTTAAGTGCGTAGTTAGCTAGAAAAACAAAATACGACACATATCTAGACTTTTTTAAATTTGTAAAAAACGATCTGTGATTTTAATACAGTTTTTAAGATATAGATTCTCCAACATGCGTAGGTAAACTTGATCAAATTATTATTTATATCTATTATTATCGATCATATCGATATGCAGCACATCAGCATTCTTTAGTTTTCCTTACAACTCCATTAAGAATAAATATTCAGTTCAACATAAAGTTCGTTTCAAGCAGACTTAAAGCAAAGGTTATTTCATCCCGAAATCTTTAATGTACAACGTCGGATAATGGCTTCGGAGATGTTCTTATAAATACATAATAAAGAAAGTTTTGAGGAACAAGGATCTCGCAATACAAAGGATAATCTCTCATTCAATACAAAGTAACGAGAAACATACAAAAGCGAAGCTTAGTAAACCTTCAGAATTAAACAAACCGTTAAATATGTGAAATGATATATTAAGCGGAAATTTAGAACCGTTTTTTGATCCGATATAAATTTAATTTGACTAATATGCATTTGATTTTCATATGACATTGATATGAATCATTTACAATTATGACTGCAATGTTCATAATTTAAATTTTATCCGACACCGTCCTTTAGTGAAATAGATCTAGTTTCTAGAATGTGTAAATTGATCTTATAAACTTGTCTTCAAGCAAATCACTGGTTGTAAGTATCATCTACAAAATTTACATTGCTTTTTTTAATTGAATGGAGATCAATAAGCTACTTCAGTATTATAGATGGCAAAGAGTTTCCCTATCTCTATGTATTTAATTTTATTATTACAATTTGTGTACTAGTGATGATTTTTTTCATCGATACAGCAATGCTGGACATGAAACCATATTGTTATTTTTGTTTCCAAGTAAATATCGAAGTCTCTACTGCTTGACTTAAGGTTGCAGAAGATTGGGACTAATAATCAAAATACCATAGATTTAGCCACTAATCTATAGACCATATCGCCATTTAAGAAAAAACTAACTATTACAATATACAAGATTTTTTATATTTCACTATTAGGTAGGTTGACTAGAATTTCTCTTTTCTAGTCAACCTACTACATGTAGAAAACAGTCATGACGTCAAAGGCAACATGGAAAAGGAAACAAACTCAAATATGAAACAACACTTAAACTGCACTCTTCTCCGTAGCTACAGAAAGAGAAATGCACTTAATATTATTTTAAACTCCGAGCCCGGACTTCTAACTATTTGGAGCAGTGGAAGCAAATTTCGATATCGGAAATAGATAAGTAGAAAAAGTTGAGAGATGATGATATATAACTAAAAATAATAAATTTATCTATTTATGAGTATAAGCTTGTTCAGATATTTAGACAATCATGGGTTCATCTAAGCTATTTCTAGATGTCTAATGAACATGGTTTTCGTAACAATAACCGAAAATACAATAATTTTTGAAAAATTTTAAGTAAGAGAGATAAATTCTTTTTCACTTAATTTTAATTATTATGAGCTCTCTGCAACTTTATGTTCAAATATCAGTCGACCAAAAGTTGTAAAGTTCAATTTTATTTTAGCGACAATGATATCAGGGACCGATTCTGCCACATAACAGATAAATTCTAGTAAGGCCATGTTAAGCTCCAATTTCCATACATTATGCTACTGAATCATACTATATACTATCAACATGTCATGTATTTGCTGTGCATTCAGGCGTTTTACACATAAACTGCGACGTCACTCGTATGTTATGAAGCTGGGTCAAAAACACCCTGTTATCTAAGATCGTTTTTTGGCATTTGTGCGCTTTCTAGGTTATGTTTTCTACCTGACAATCTGAGAAAATCACAGCACAGCAACCACATAGCTTTTATCAATATTTAGAAAAAATTGTATTAAAAGTTCTTCATAACATAGCCTTTCCATAACATTGGTCTGTTATGCAGCAGAATCGGTCCCTCAATATGCCAAATATAATGATCGATATCAATATTTAAATTTCTGTCAATATTGACAAAAAATATTTATAAAAAAGCCAGACCAAATTATATTTTTTCCTATGTTTCCATTATCATTCTAAAAATGCACCGAACCTAAATGTTACGTTTGAGACCACTGTTCCTGAGAATGCACATAGGAGTGTTGATGCAGCTCGCACCGCATGTTCAGCGAAATGAAACGCAATTCCGTTATATTTCTGCCCCAGACTCCAGTTGCAATGATGGCTCTGCTGTTCGCCAGTTTCTTAGGGACTATTGTTTATTTAGTAATAACTTCTACAATGAGCTACAAGATACAAACACATGTGCGAGCGCGGATTTCAAGAATCCACAAGCGAGCCGAGCCAGCCAAGGAGATTGGAGATGCACTTTAGTCGGTAAAAACCTTTACAATTCACAACGTATTAGCGAAAGAATTGCTTTGAAATTTACTACACATGCGTTCAGGATGTAATTGGTATAAAATATAGGTCAATAAAATGGATAATTGATTTTATATATATATATATATATATATATATATATATATATATACTAGCAAACCCGACGAACTCCGTTTCGCTACAAGATGGTTTCGTGAGTAAGATGAAGAAATTTTTTGTTTGTTTTATATTTGAAAAGGAAAATTTTGATTTTATTATACAACAGTAATGAATTTATTTTGATTACAAAAATGAAGTGTTTTTTAGTGAAACTTCTCTAAGTAGATGAAAGTGAATCCGCAAATTATCCGTTTCATTGAAGTTCTCTTTGGTAAACCACATTTTTTGTTTTTTGGTCTGACGTTAACACAAACAAAGCTGATGTTTTCCAACTCGTGAACAGGCAACGTATAACTGCCCATGTGAAGAACAATGATTTTCTAAATAATCTATTTGAAATTTATCCCGCAAACACTAAGCGATTGGCCTTGCGAATTGTTATTGCAAACGCAAGGCGAACTGGAAATTGCAATAGTTTGAAGTCAAACGGAAGACCAGTCGGAATCATTGGTATGTCACCAAATCGCCAGCATTTTTGATTGAATGGTGAAATTCAGTGCGTGTACATCATTATTCTTTGCGGCAAGGATTGCTCGTTGACTTAACCAAGCATAATTCTGATAATTCTCACTAATGTCATTACTCGAATTTTTAATTACGATGCGTGAAGTTCCAGCAGTTTGCATTAAGGCACGATGCCATGCCAAACCCGACTTAATTTTATATATATGTAGATATACAGATATTTACGAGACATTTATTTATAAAACTCTTTGCAGCGGAAAGTCTAGGAAAATCTTATACCCATTGTTTTTGATATCACATCAAATACCTAGTCATGAGTAATTATATTTGAAAATGTATCTTGTAAAGAATATAGTTAAATAACATTTATAACATAGTACAAAGGCCCATCTTAATTATTTCGATTTCTATTACCCAAATCTGCTGTCGCTCAGGGCTAGCACAGACTCATCACCTTATATTGCATTTGGAACTAGTGACGCGTTGCGTCGCGTTTAATCCTTGGAAATCTTATCAAGCGTCCTAGACCGACCGTCAGCTAGACATCTATTGTTGCCGACGGTTTAATTAAATCGCAACTGGAGACATCCGCTGAATAGAAAATCCACTCCCGAATCCTAGACAAGCAACGGCGGAAGACGCCGTCCTCTCTGGTGAGCGCGGCGCAAACATCAACTGACATTAGCAGACGATTATTAACCATGTAGATCGTGAAGGCGGCAGATTGCGTTTCGTTGTTGCGAACAAACAAACAGAATCACTATTGGTCTGGATACTTTAATTCTTTTGGTCTTTTGTGATATTTTTATACTAACTTGGAAGATCAAAGTAAACTTCATACTTTAGTTCTTTTATTGCAACTACTGCTTTGCTTATTTAAATTAAATGGTAAAAAGTATAAATTTCACTCAACAGATACCAGTAACGTTTGCCATTTTTTTCTAATTCAAATATGAACTAACGTCATGTTTCTATATTCATTTTCGAAAATATAATATTTTATATTTTTATTTTATTTCAAATATAGTTAGCAATATGTTTCAAAGTCAAAATAGTCATTACCCGGCATTGCTGCATTAATAAAAAAAATCGCCATGTGACAGAAATTGTCGTAATAAAATTAATCATACAGAGACTGCTGAGGTTGTCATCTGTAAACCAACATAGTATTAAATCAGCCCAAAAGCTCATAGGTTAAATAAAGTTTCTTTAAATTCGTTTAAATAATTATGAGTTTTATCAGATTTTATTCCACCTTTAAAAACCTGAATGTACATTTAAACTTCAAAATGAACAAAAGCAACACCCGCACTTTGCATAACATTCTACAAAACAAATTACAATACACGTGTGTTGCAACAATGAGTTTATTTTCGTGCGTCCGTTACTTGTCCAAGAGAAGAAAGTTCAGTGGGCTAGAATGCAGTTTTGTTTGCTGGCAGCATTTTTCCGACAATAACTCTTTGTGAATCGCTTTCCTCTCATGAAACATCGCGCGCCCAGGTCCAATGCAGGTGCATGTCGGGACGATGTTGGGGCAATGTCGGGGTGATGTCGGACAGATCTCGCCGCCGCGCAGTGATATGAGGTTTCCTAGCTCTATATGTTCGGCTGTTTGCATGAGAATTTAAACATACTGAAAAACAGTAGCTTAATTAAAGCACACACAGTGAGTGGTATTCCGAGCAGAGGATAAATAATGTGTAACATTTAAATATTTAATATTCACTAGTGTGTGTTATGCACAGTTCGCATGATTAAACCTAAGCTTGTATAAATGAAATTTTGCATGGGTGCAGTGAACTACGCTGCATTTTACCTAGAAGAGTTAAATATTAATTATTAAATCTGAGTAAACGGCCACGTCGACAAATAGCTAAATTTTGTATAAAAATATTCATAAAATAAAACAAATAGTTAGTGTTTCATTCAACATCTAGTAATCATACAAATAATCACACTACAGTAGAACTTCAATTATCCGAACTCCGACTATCCGAATCGCCGATTATCCGAATCACTTTCAGAAAAAAAATTGTCCAAAAAAGTCTAAGTGCGCTATTATTCTTCCACCAGCGGAGCCAGTGTAGGCACATTGTTTGTTTTGATTTGACGGAGATATTTAAAAAACAATGATTTTTATTTAACTTGTACATAAGTACATTTTATTTATATTTAAAATATGTGAAAATATCATGTTTCTTTCATTTAATTCAATAAAAAAATAGTGCAATATCAAAACGTAACTTTTTTTCTCTCCAATGGCATTTTTTTTAAAAAAAAAACTCTATTTGAATATTTGATTATCCGAATATTTGATTATCTGAATCTGTCCCGGTCCACATTAATTCGGATAATTGGAGTTCTACTGTATTTCAAATCGAGATATTATTGAACAAAAACGAACAAAAAATTCACTTAATCTGGAACTTCAAATATATAACTGGAATTCACAATCAGAAGTTCCAAATTCGATAGCCGCCTCGTACAGCTTAATGTCAAGCAGTAGTGACATCGGTTTCACTTGGAAATTAATGGCAATATGTTCTCAAGTAAAAATAACACTTATCTAATATCACTGCACCAATAAAAAAATAATCAAGATTACTAAAAGATATGGGTCACCGTCAATATTATAATATGGGTCATTTATAATGAGAAAAAAGATGACCCTTTGGGTAGCCCTCTATAAAGCCACGTGATCAAGAAAAAAGTCGATACAACAGCTCAAAGAAATTGTTGAGTTTTGAAAACTGGTAATTATAAGGTAAGTGAAAAAAAGGTTAAAAGAACCTAAAAACCTCGTACAATTATAATAAAAATGACTAACAACCAATTGTGGTGACAACCATCAGTGAGTGAAGTGATTATTGTAGAACAGTCTTTTTTAACTGATATCAATTTTTCAATATGCTGTTATTCTTTGATATAAATTGAAACTTCCAATTAGCATGATAAAAATCCATGAAGTTTTTCATTGCATCAGTTCATTTGTAACTGTTTTTTGCTGCAATTATTCAAACGAAAATATTTTTTATAATCTCGATTACTGCAAGATCCACTTAAGTTGTAAACTGACATCAAAAGCGGAAAAAATGCATTCTTTGTAGACATAACTGATTATAGAGTGCAGATTCAATTATATTTTAGATTGCAGATCTTCACGATCAAATTCATGTTTTAGCATTACTAGCAAAAAAAATAATTTATTATCAGCTCGTGAATAAAATTAAAAGCCCAATTAACTGATGCAGCCAATTATAGTAAAGCATCTCTGAAACTTTTTTCAAGTCAAACAACCGTATCTAAATCTATTAAACTCACTTTAAAACAAATTAATTCCGTCTACGTTCAAAGCATTTCAAAAAACTCGGAAACGACGATTTTCCCCATACCTTCGCAGCGTTCAGACGGAGTTACAAAATTTTCCGGATAGCCCCAGATGAATCGCGAGCCCCGGTATTCATATCACGTTGTTTTATTGGAATAGTTCACTTGATAGTGCTCGTAATTAGATTAAATTTCTGTGCGCGCGGTCCCGACTTCACAGATTTATTTGACGTTGCAAATGATAGAGATATATTATGCTAACTCGTTATACTTGGCGCACGTCTACTAGCATCTCCCGTTCCGCCGGATCAGGCCAGGCCGGATACGGAAACTATTGAAAATTGCACTGATTTTCCTATTTGAACATGGTTAGATCGGGATACCGTTCGCAGGAATTAATTTAGTTCGATTGAAATGGTCGTACTTCACGGTAGATTTGATGAGAAACCGATTGTGCATCTCTCAAAGAGGATTTTAAATTAAAATGATAGATTTCGTATATCCTGCATGACATCTATTCCTGGGTGTATGATATTACATTCTTTTGAAGATTTATGGTATCTACGTTTTGAGTTACAAATTGAGAACTCAACGTAAAAATCAAAGAATATTATATCATGAATAGGAAAACAAATGCAGAAGTTTTTTAACAGCTACATGTTCTATGAAATGTGCGAAAATTTTCTTGAGAGGGCAAATCCTTCAATCAACAACTTTTTAATGTCTACACTACATATATTACATATGTATATCTAATAGTGTTTATTATTGCTGCAATGTCCTCGAAAGGCAGTTTTCACTTGAGTTTTCATTTGGAATTTTAATATCATACTGCTTGATATCTAGCTGATCGAGGTTCATATCAAAACCCCGGACTATTGTGTACTAGCTAACGTTCATAACATTCCCCTGGACTTGAAATATTGAAAACAAATATGATGAACATAAGAGATATCGAAAATTGAAATTGTTGATCACCAACGTGGTACTAAAAATTTGTTACTAGATAAAATAGCAACAAAATGTTGTTTTAAGGAGTTCATAAAAACTTCAGTACAAATAGATACAATTGATTTATAAGTATAATAAATAACTATAATAAATAAATGCTGTGTATAAGCAACGTGCTAATGAAGAATGAAATTTAAAAATAAAAAAAAACTTTTAGTTAAAAAGCAAAAACTATTTTAAAAATAAACTGTACAAAATATTATTTAAATTGCTAAATATTAATTCTCACTGATTAGGAATATTACTTCTAAAATTTGGAAAGTTAATGAAACTTGCCTAAAGGTAAAAGTTACAACATTTCAGAATATGTTTCATTTTTTTATAGAAATATTTATTTAACAAATGGTGAAGGTTTTAAGACGGGTATACGTCAATACACTAAATTCTGGCATTTCCCCATGACATGTATAAACGTCAATCACAGTTAACTGGTTAATAGATTCAAACTATCAGTATTCATTGTATACTTTTATAAATTGGTCTTTTACGAATGGTCATCGATGTTTCTATATAATTAAACGAAATTACGATCCGAATTAAATTCAATATAGTTGACTATAAAAAACGTATTCTTTATCCAAAATACATACAATTCCATAACAGTTAGTCGCCCATTTCGTTCGCTTAAAATATAACATTACGAAAACGTGACCTGACTCGAACTGGCCGCGTGGAGTTGTATGCTGGTCTGTTTATAATGCACATTTTTATTTGATTAAAGTTCGTGCTAAAACAAGTTTTATTTGCTCAACCTGTTCGTTGGCCGATACCATGCAATTTAGATATGGTGTGATTATAAATATCGCAAATGTAACGAGAGAGCTAGGTGGAAAACATTGCATCACATTTGATTTGAAATGGGACCAACCTGGACAAAAGTTAAATTGGGAGTGGAAATTTTAGAATTCTAGAACCTACCCCCATGAAGTAATGCATAACGGCGGTTTCTGTGGGGACAAGAGGCAAGAGATAAGCAGAATTTTTAGTTGGTATTATTTATTGTGTCCAATATAACCAGACAAAAAACCTAGTCTGGTATGAGTAAATGCATTCCTTTCGCTATAAAAACAAAAAACATGACTATCGGTTTATGTAAACTAGGTTTAAACATCTATAACCAGGTTTATATCAGGTAAAATTCTTAACATAGGAGAAGCGATTTATTGAATTTGTGTAAAGCAAAACTTAGCAAGAACTTACGAACCGTATGTTGATCAAATGATATATTAAACTTGCCAGTATATATTAGGAAAGAAGTTATGATATGAACCTATGACAAATTTATGGTTTTCTATTATGCTATTTCGGTATTCAATTATTTTTTACCGAGACGGATCAATATTTTTAATATTTCCGTCCGCATTATAGAAACAGCAAAAATAAATGCATTTAACTATATTGTGTGTCATACGGCAGTGATGGCATGACACCAACCACATGGACTAATTGTATTTTTATTATTCATGGCTATATCACGCAGTCAATATATAATTAAACATGAAAATAATATTTCGTGCAGAGCTAATGACAACCGATCATTCGAAATCATCGTTCGCAATCTGTTTCTCGCATAAATGGCTAGATATAATACTATGTTTCAGTTTACAGTATGTGTTTCCAACACGAACACTTGAGGAAAATTGGATAAATAAATATTAGTATCAAAGTTTTTTCAGAACTATAATATATAGATTTTAGGATGACCTGACTCGAACTGGCGTTCCAAATCAATGAATTATTCAATAAGAGCACTGAATTGACCAGTTACAATAATTTTTAAAATAGTTATCTTCGATAAAAGTTAAAAATAGCGCTTCTAATAAACTAAAAATTACAATAAAACACAGAATTACCAAGAGTTTAATTCCTAGTGTTATAATCGTGATGCAAAGACACCGACACAGAACATGTCGTCCATGGACGACATCCGTGCACACATCACCTAATGTGAATGTCGGTCATGGAAAACGCTCGTAGTCGAGTGAATGCCGTCTACAAGTAGCAAAAGGGTTAAACAATTTTGTAAAAAATCATTGAGACCATGCAGGATCAATGTGACCTCTATATTATGTTATTACAGGTACCTTGTGTATGTATTAGGTCAATCGACGACTTACAGTAAATTAAAATCAATACGTTATCAGATTGTTAAAAATAAACGTTTTAACGGAAGTAATTACAAAACTCAAAACCATACACGCATACATCATCAATCTGCCAAAAATCGATCCTCGACACATATATTTTCATTTTCAGCCGACAGAAAAGCTATTAACGATAGAGGAAGTAAGTCTATTTCTAGTGGTATTAACAATGAACGGCGCGTTATTTCGGGGACGTAGGCACTCAATGGCAGGTACCGGCGGGTGCGACTCGGACCATTGCATTGAATGGGATATAACAGTTGGATAGAACGAACTGTTCAAATTTCTATTGTCGGATAAATGCATAGGTCAAACAAAAACCAAATCCGCGAATAGGTACTGTATGAGGATTTGACCGGAAACTGCCCACATGACGGTAAGGGATCGTTCACATTGCGATGGTTATTGTCAAAATTGAATTGTAGCTGTTGAGGGACTGATGTAAATTTTGTGTAGTCAACTCTTTTGTTGTGTTTTGATAAGCTTCAATTTGGCCAAGTACAATAAATTTGCAAATAGATGTTCAGAAAACTCTGAAGATATTCTCTAATATTTGGATTTTGATCATTATTTAGTATATTTCTTGGAATGAAGACTAAATGATTTTGGCCTTTAAAGCACATTGCTATTATTATTCTATAGGTCACTTCGAGAAAATTTTCCAAAGAAACAATAGCTCGGGAGCAAATTTAGAGTCAGCGAATTCTTCTATAGTTTCTTCAAGTGACTCCTCCAAGAACCACAACCGCGATGTGACTCAATGACCAAAAAGCTTCAAAATAATGTAATTCATTTATTTATATCCATACATTTTTGAAAAACAATCTTGATTCATAATAGGAGAAAGAGAAACTAGGAATATGTTAATAAGTTAAAGAGTTAATAATGGAATTATATTACATAAGAAAGAGATAACAATTAAACAATACAAGTTGTTATTCTAGTCAATTAATTTTCTTATACACAATTTTGCTTCAGAGAAATAAATAATTAAATAATAAAATCTTGAATAGATTATACTTTTAAAGAAGTTCTAGTAGCAGAAACAGATTCTAGCTTACAGGGATAGAGAGCATTGGTACATAATTGGAAATCAACACTTAGCACAGAATTGTATAAAAAATTAGTAAGAACTAAGTTAAAGTATATATATATATATATATATATATATATATATATATATACATTTAAGATATGAATAGCTATATTTTTCAACGTTATGAAATGGAGACACTTCAGAAAGATGGACGATGTCTGGAGGATATTAAGTAAAATAATTAATGGCTCAATCCGACTAATGCTTAAATTAAATTGCCGGTCCTCGTGTACCAGATAAATTACAATGGCCTTGGGAATATAGAATATTATGAATGATATATAAAGTAATATTACAAAAGCAGATGGTCAAAATTAGTTACATCTACCTGCATAGAATCGACAATAATTTAAATAAACCTAAAAAAATAAAAAATAAACATATAAGCCAGCGACGTATAATAATTCACAATAAATTTTATCGTCTTCTAAGATTTGTAGCGAATTTATGTTTTAGATGTTTGCTGATTATGGTATTTTGCAACCACACAATCAATAAAAAAAATGAAATAAAATACTAAAAAAGTAATAAATTTTTAAAACAAAGGAATCAATCAATGGCGTATAGGAAATCAGATTTACAGAAATTAAATACATTTTGATAGCTTTCTGAAGGTAAGCAAAAAGAACTACGTTTGTTAATACAAATTAAATTTAAAAAGATAAAACAAGATTCGGAAAATCTTCTAAGGTCCACATTTTTTTCGTTATATAAAATTATAAGATGATCAGTATCAAAAGTGTTTAAAGTTAATAATGTGCTCAGAAAACATTGTTTTAAATTGTTTTGGATATTGTAAAACAAGTTCAGATCTGACAATGAACAGTACAATCATCGAATGTCTTTTGAATTATTTAATTTATCGAATCATTCAAATATGTTGATCCATGCTCTAGAAAACGTGGACAAAAAATTGTACCCAAGCATACATACGAACATATACATTTATAAGAAGATATTGATAGAACTTTTACCTTTCATCAATATTACACAGAATCAAAAAATACAATTGAACATTTACAATTGAGCATTTAAAAACCTATTCATAATATGTATAAATCAAAAGTCAAAGTAAACAAATACATAAAAATAAGCAAATCAAATTTTCTACACATGATATAGGTTAGCCAAAATCACTAAGATTATATTTTAGTATTCAGTTACAATTTTAAATTATACTAAAGTAAAATTATTAGATAAATTTGCTACATAGAATATTTCTTATTATTCAGAAAGATTTATCACATTATTCAGAATTATTTGAAAAGCACTTATAATATTAGAAAATGCAAAAAATTAAACAATTTAGTCATTAGTCACATACCATTAATATTAAACAAACGCTTCGAAACTAACTCTAGAATAAAGTTAATGCATTATAATTGCGCTAATATACATTAATTCGCAGTTGAAACAAAACACTACGGAATGTTAAAATAACTTCAAAGCTATCTGAAACATTCCAGCAAAAAATATATATAGAACAGCATCCATTAGCGTGCATGAAGTTTTATATTAAAAAATTACGTCGCATTTTATACGACTATTTAATCCGGGGCATGGTCGTGATAAACTAAGCTTAACGTGGTGGCAGCGTACTGCAACAGTTGTAAATCTTGATAAAGTCGACGCAAGATGAAACAAAGATAAAAAAATATATATCATTTTCCAGATCCCGTGGATATCTTATATTAAATTCTGAATTTTGAACCCGCTTCGTATCCGTATCACAGCCGGGCTGAGACGGGAAAAAATATTCAGTGGAATAAAATATTGACGAGAGGAAAAAGTTATATCAATATCTTTGAAACTGATATATTTATAGAAATAGTTTGGGAAGTTTGAGAGAAATGTATATATTTAGATGAGTCTTACTATGTATTATTAATGAAATTACATCCTATTGTGAAGTTGGAAAGTTTCTCATGTGTAGATGCCTAATTCTGGATATGCAAATAATTTATTAAGTACAATAATTATTTAACCATTTATCTGTGGCACACGTCATGTGTCTTGACAAATTTAAGGTAAAATTAACACAATTTGAAAGAATAAAACAAGATTAGGAAAATCTTCTAAGGTCCACATTTTTTTCTGTAAATAAAATTATAGGATTAAACTTGAAACATTGAAAAAATTGCAACCTAAGTAGCCAATGGTCAAAAATTTATACGCATTTCTCCGTGACGAGTATACTCGTCAATCCCAGTTAACTGGTTAAATAGTATGATCAGCTTCCATTCATCATAAACGTGTTAAAAATTAGGTATATTCAATAAATTACACATTATACAATGTTTTACTTGTAGTTTGGAACAAATTAGTTTTTTATGATAATTTTTGTTCAATATTGCGATATTTGAATAGCAATATTGTAATAATATTTAATGAATAATAAGAGCTTGGATAATAAAAAAAGTATAAATATTTAGTTCTTGAGTATCTACACTATCTACTGTGGTAAAATGCAGAAAAAATATAGCTTTTACAAAATAAATAAACTGTTACTGTAAATTGTTACAGAATCAGTAGTTGTTAAATTAGTTAATAGTTGTGTTAAATCAATTCAGTTTTATTATGTAGTTTAAAAAGTGAGAAAAATTAAATACCATAAACTAAAAAATGTAGTAATTTTAGCTAAATCTTTTGAAGTTTTAGTGTCAAATGCTAGGGGATGACTATTTATGCACATTTTTTATATTTTCATGCTTTTATAAAATGTAATTATTGAAGCTACAATGAATTTTGCCTTAGAGCTTTCAAAAGCAGCCAAATTTCAAAAAAAAAATTAAACTAATCTTAAATTCAGTTGTGATTTTCACAGAGAACGCGAATAAGACGAAATAGGCTTTAAACTGTTATAAATAAATGTTTCTGCAATTTTAATTTTTTAATAATTTTTTTTGACTTCACTAGAACTTTAGGAGAACAAATTTCAAATGAAATCTAATTAAATTTTGAATTTTCAAAATTTCATTTTTCTATTAATTACAAAACAATGATTCAATCAATGATCCGAAAATCTGGTCATAATCTTTTTTTTATCAAAGTTAATTTTATCAAATAATTTTTAAATTGCATATATTTTTAATGCTAAAACTAATTTTTTTAAGAAAACATATTTTTAAGAAAACGTCGATTAAAGTCAAAAATTGCTTTAAGACTTGAGATTAAGTGTTTTTTCAACATGCCCATTTAGTATAAAATGTCCCTTTACGGCTGGCAATTGTGAATTCTCCAAATTTATTAAATGTCCTTAACTGAACAGTTATGAGAATGAAATAGAAAATAATAAAAAAATCATTCCATAATTCCATTAATTCTAAATCAATGGGAGTTAAACTTAAGAATTTTTGTTATAATTTACAACAAATCGCTCTAGTTTATAAATCGAACTAAAACCATTTCAAAGACGAAAGCTTTGAGCAGAATTGCCACTAAAGTTAGACAAATATTTAAAGAATGCGAAGGTTCAGGGATCAATCCTAAACATGTGTGTATTGAAGGAGCTTGGGCAGGTGGAGAACGACCTGTATAATGTTTTATCGTAAGTGGGTTGACAATGTAAAGCATTCCTTTACACTAAATCGCAATGTGCCAAGAGGGTAGAAAACCCTTCAATAAATTTAGTGCCATTTATAAATCATAATATGGAAAAACATAGATAGTAAAATAGTAATCTCTAGGATCTAGAATATTAGCTCAGTAGAAATATTGATGAGATACAATACAAGTCTTAAGTTTTTTTTTAATTAAAGAAATTTATAAAAATACTAAATTTTCATGGTTTTCACCAATGATCAATAAAAAGTCAATTACACCAGAACTAATATTTTAATATCTATGAAATCTTTTCCTCTAATCTTCCAAGCCAAGTCTTCTACTAGTGGACATGTCACCATCTGCTCGCAATATCGCAATTTCTGTGATGGTTTACACAGGACGACATGAGGTCGTTTGATGGATGTTTGAACAGTGTGTTGCGGCTATACACATAGTCCTCGTATAATGGAACAATCTGTTTTTGCGGAAGACCGGCTCACATGGTCGGATCAGGTCATGTGAGACATGTCAGGACCATCAGAGATATTTGTAAGAAAGAATGGCGATGTTTGAATACAAAGACGAGTGAAGAATTATACAGACCATGGCCAGATAACCAAGACGGGAGATGTGTAGGTAGATACAGTAAGTAAAAAAAATGCATGGGGTGAGGTGCAAGAGTTTTTAGAGATTATTGCAATTTTAATTCAAACTAGTGCTGTATGGCAGCGCGCTTCAAGGCAAATTACTGGAACTTTCCGTACTGTAATGGAGAATTTTTAAATGCAGATTTTTTTTTTGAAAAATGTGTAAAATTAGACCTAATTTTTTTGAAAGTTTAATCAGTTCATTATTCCGTTAATACAAGTAAAATGATTTCTCAATTATTCAAAGCTCCGTTCTCTCAAAAATTGTGTTGCCAGTTTTCGCAATTTTGCCGCGTAGCTCCAAAACGATGGAACCTACCTTTGCCAAAAACTGATCAGCTTGTGTTGCAGTCAATAGGAATAGAGCGTTTTTTGAATAATTCAAATCGGTTGAACCGTGCTCTCGAAATCGTCGATAAAAAATTGTATCCGCATATATGCACACATGCGCAAACGCACAAGCACACACATGACTTTTTTCTACGATTTGTCAAAATGTTCAAAAACTTTTGAAACGTAAAGACATGCAAAAGTTTTGCGATTACTATAACTTAGGAGACTCCATTAATCACGTGATCGATTTTTAAGGGTTTTTGGAAACTAAACTTATTTACAAGCAGTTGCTTACAAAATTCTATAGGGATTAAATTTACAAAATTTCGCAATCCTCTTATATTTGCATCTCCACTATCTGATATATGAATATGCGCTATGCAAATATATTCGCATACATTACACAAGTTTCAATGGAAAGTAATACGTTTTGAATTAAGTTTTACCGAAAACCCTGAGGAACTTCTGGCTTGCATATACTTATAAATGATGTAGTTAAGTACTTGATAATATCTTGCAACGGTTTAAAACTACTAGACATTTTAATATTTCTACTAATTTTGCTAGGAACGTAATTATTCGGCGTAACAAAAGTTTTGTTTTGTACTCTGTGAAACTTGGAATTTATATGATGTGCTAAAGAGCTACGATAACTTTCAGTGCGCCTGTTTTGAAAAGTTTGATTTCCATCCGGAATTTTAGATAATTCCTTAAACTAATAGAGTGTTTACTAATTTTCGTAATTATGTGAGGTATAATATTAAATTGAAGACGATGGCAAAATTGACTAATTTTAGTTGTCACTGCAAATAATCCATAACGACAATTTCAAATTTGCTTCCAATTTTTGACCAAAGAATTTGTTTAGCACTTTTAATTCAAATAATTTAATTGAACGTTCATAATAAAAAGTATTAAAAAAACATGATGAACATTTTGACTAAAGTTCTCATTTACGTGTTAATAAAGTGTGAAAAATTTTGTTCCAAATTGTGATAGTATTGATCTTGACTATTGACCTTAACCAAAAGGGGATGATAATATTGACCTCAACTATCCTGAAAAAATTAGTAAAAAAATATTATATCACGTTGTTTAAAAATTATGATCTTATATAAGTGCAACATAGAGCTTTAGTGAAATCCTGACCAGTTTTCGGTTATTGTAGTTAATTTTTATTAATATATTTCATTTCAACTTTGGAACCGTAACCGTGAATAACATTTCTAGGAGCACAATAAAAAATTGTAACACAATTGCCTCAAGTTTTTGAGAATTAAGACTTCTTTTGAACTACAAATTTGAATTAAACAAATAAAAGTTTCAAACGTTGGCAACTTTCGTTAAAAGTTTGCACTTTCAATAAGAACTGTAAAATGTTAAAATTTCTTAATATATATAGAACAATAGTAGATATAGAATTTCTATATTTATATCTGTATATTTCTATATTTTTATCTGTTCATGCATTATCTAACAGTCGACAAGTCCTTTCCCGGCACAACCGCAAGATTATGGGTATAAATAAAATGCGACCGTGTTGCTTTACCGTTTCTCGGTAAACACGTTTAATACTGTTTCCATTTTCTTGGTAGGAACATATACAGTTCATAATACATAATATACATTCGTTCCTAAACCGCCCCGCAAACGCTCGGCTTAATGCAAACTCCACCGCAGAGATCTCACGACTTAAGTCGGCGAATGCACCGAGAAATTCTTGGTAAACAGAAGTTTATGAATAGAGAAAATTTGAATTATGAAAGACTTTATAGATGGAAACCAAAGTGTTGTCCTATTCCTATGTGATGAGTTTATTGTTCAAATTTTTATATCACTGATGAATTGTTTAGTGATACCGGGTAAGACCTGTATCACTTGGAAACATTGCTATCTATATGTCCAATCGAAAACCGAAATCACTACTGCTTGACATCAAGCTGCCCGAAGCATATACAAATAGGGAGCTTCGGATTTTAAGTCCATAGCTCTAACCGCTAAATACGAGAAAACCATGTAATATGTGGTACCCCGCCTTACGAGTTTAATTCATTTCCTAATAACCACGCTCGCATGCCAAATTGCTCGTATTTTTTCTATATAAATACATTGAAATGCAATTAATTCGTTCAAGCAAAGTGTTTTTTGTTAATAAACATAAAATAGTGGTGTATGGCATCGTGCCTTAAGGCAAATTGCTAGAACCTCCCATACCAGAATTGAATATTCGAGCAAAAAAAATCAATAAACATAGAACAATGATTAATAACATTTATTTTAAATTTTCAAAGAGATTATTATAATTACTATATTTTTATTCATAGATTAACGGTGGCAATCATATCGCTCAAAACATTTAAACATGTTTACATTAACAAAAGATGCCGAATGAATCCATCTGGGGATATATTTCTTACGATAACAATAACGCATATGAAATATATACATTTTCAAAACTGAATTATAAATTTGAAATTTATATGCAGAATAGAAAAGAAAATTAAGTATAAAACTTTGTATATATTTGAAAATTTTTACATTTTTTTGTGGAATTTTTGAAATTTGTGAACATTGAGTTGTGATTTCTGAAATAAAAATCTTGGTACGGATCCCAAAAAAGTAACAAAATTAGTACTCACGTTAAAATTACTATAAAATATCTGATAATTTGATGTGCATATGTCTAATGATCATTTTAGATCGCCAAATCATTTTTTTTACATTTTCCTTTGTATCTCCGAAACCGCTGAAACTGCCATCCCAAAAATATAATCAATTCTTTATTCAATACAAGTGAAACGTTTTTTAAATCATTCAAATCCGTTGCCTCAAAGACTGAAATACCATTTTTGGCACTTGTTGCTCCGTATCTTCAAAACGGCTGGACCTGTCTTCGCCGAAAACTAATTAGTACGTCTCCTCATCAGTACAAATCAAATGCTTTTCAAATCATTAAAATCGGTTGATTCATGCACCCGAAATCGTGGAAGAAAAATTGTATATAAACATACATACATACACACATACACACAGACATACATTTTTCCTAAAGTATGCCAAAGTAATCAGAAACCTTTGAAACGTAAAGATATGCAAAAATTAGAATGGATTCAAAGTTCTTTACTTGAAAACATTATTCAAATATTTGTATGAAAGTTAAATGCGACTTTACATACAAAAATCCTTCTTATAACTGATATTAAATGAACCTGTTTCATTTGCACCCCCATAGGTTTTCATTGAGCTTGTCACTCGCACGTATCTCGAATTTGTCTTGTATGACGAAGCAAACAAACCGCTCCTTTGGCGGCTCGTATCTCAAATCTCATACCATACGAAACTAAACCAATTAATTAATTAATTAAAAAATTAATGAAAAAGCATGCTCCAACCAAAAGGTTCAGAAAAAATAGACAGAAGACCTACTAACTTAACCCTTACCAATAGGATTCTACGAACCTCAGTGGAAAAGACCTCTAAATTTCATATTTACTGAATCACATAGGCCCATGGAAATTTGTGTTTCTGATTGTCTATAATAAATGAATAAAAAAAAAATTTCAAAACACTCGTATGTCATGCAGCTCGTAAGGTGGGGTACCACTGTACGCATATGTATGTTTGAAAAATGTAAATTTGGTGTTGGGTATATGGTGTTATGTATCGATAATATATGTATATATACATATCTTACATCTAGGGCCATACATGCTCCACATATTTCGCATACACGAATTTCAATTGATGAAGTGTTCCCGCAAAGTTTCTTCAGCTCGTTAAACTATTTCTAGAGTGCGCGAATCGTTCTGAAAGTTACATAATTCATTCGAACCACAGGCGACGTTATTATAATGCATAGACAATGTCAACTAAATGGAAATAGTAGCTCCGAATTATTTCATTGATTTGATATAAACAACTGAACTTTAATGTCTTCATTACAGTATTCATAAAGCAAACAAACTTTATTAACGAAAGATTTCCATAGAACGCAGAGAGAATACATAAACTGATGGGGGTTAATATTAAATGTATTTTAGGCAGGCATAATACTTTTGTCAAATGTGAAGTCATTATAAAGAAGTTTACATAATTATATATATGATTAATATTTAAATTAATCTTATTTATAGCTATTTTCACTTTCAGTATTTTACATATTCCTAATCTTTCATTTCCTTTATTTAAATCAATGTTACATCTGTTTTGTATTCTGAGCCAAAAATTGTTATTATACATAAGAAAATTGTCTCTATTATGTAGCAAGTAATAAGAAAAATATTGCTCGTATAAAATCATTCCGGTATAAATTTGAGCCTTATCAATAATTTTGATCGTCTATAAATTCGGCCATATATCTAAAAAATGTTGCATCAAATAATATTATCAAAATTACAGTTACTATGCCACAATGGGTAGTGAATATGTAAAGCAACTATTTCCAATTAAACACTATTATTTCCGTATAATAATAAGCCCCAAGAAGTAGGCGTAAATTTTGGCAACCGCATCGGCGCGGTGCTCTTTGCCGCCGATAAATACCTCCCAGACCGCTTGCGTGCGAAAGGGTTAATATATTCACATCTGTTACTGAAATCCTCAGAAATGAAATATGAAATACGTTCGTATTATTCTCTCGAATAAATTGCCAGCAACTTCATATGAAGTTACCGGTCGTTCCTCTCAATCTGCGCTATTTTACGTTACAATGTCGCCAATGTTACTTCTATCCGAAGCAAAATGGTACATTTTGTCACGACTTTTCTTCGAATAGAAAGGTTATACATACGCCTTCGAGGATTTTCCAACTGCATATTACATAATAAAAGCATGTGAAAAAATATTTTCAGAATATTTTTGAACATCAAACTAGAACTTATATGGCAGAAAGGAGTATATCGGACTTTAAGAAAAATATCATCATGCTGAGTTAACATCATCACGATTCCAATATATTTTCACTTTTAGATTTTGGAACTTTTTTAGATGATTTGGAACATTCTTAGATGATTTGGAACATATTTAGATAATTTGGAACATTTTTAGATGATTTGGAAATTTTTTAGATGATTTGGAACATTTTCAGATGATTTGAAATATTTTCAAATGATTTGGAACATTTTCAGATGATTTGGAACATTACCAGATGATTTGAAACATTTCCAGATGATTTGAAACATTTGCAGATGATTTGGAACATTTGCAGATGATTTGGAACATTTCCAGATGATTTGGAACATTTCCAGACGATTTGGAACATTTGCAGATAATTTGGAACATTTGCAGATGATTTGGAATATTTGCAGATGATTTGGAACATTTGCAGATGATTTGGAACATTTGCAGATGATTTGGAACAATTTCAAATAGTTTGCAACACATTCCGGAAGTTCGCAACACTTTCCGGAAGTTTGCAACACTTTCCGGAAGTTCGCAACACTTTCCGAAAGTTTGCAACACTTTCCGGAAGTTCGCTACACTTTCCGGAAGTTCGCAACACTTTCCGGAAGTTTGAAACACTTTCCGAAAGTTCGCAACACTTTCCGGAAGCTCACAACACTTTCTGGAAGTTCGCAACACTTTCCGAAAGCTTGCAACATTTTCAGACAGTTTGCAAAACTTTCAGACAATTTGCAGCAATTTCCGACGACTAGCAACATTTTGAGAAGATTAGCTAAATTTTCAAACATTTGAAACATTTCAGACATTTTGCAAAATATTCTGTCAATTTGCAATATTGCAGACACAATTGCAGGCAATTTCCGGGATTTGTAAACATTTTGAGACATTTAGCAACTTTTTCAGATGATCTCTAACAATTTTACAATATCAAGAATATTTTCAGACTATCGAGAACATTTTTAAACTATAAAGAACAGTTCCATATTATCTAGAAGATTTTGAGACTATCTAGAAGATTTTGAGACTATCTAGAATATTCTCAGACAATCTAAAATATTGTTAGATTATCTTGACCTGAATTTAAAAGAATATTGTTGGACTATCTTGACCTTGACGATGCCATACGCTACTTTAGTCTTTGGGTTATAGGTAATTTTATATTAAGAAATTTCTATGAAGCCCCACTCCATTTACCTTTCACTTAAATGCATCTATTTAAGTTATATCCCATCACTATATCTGTCTTTTTAATATAAATAGTGATTGTATAACAGTTCCAATCGAGTATGCACACATTAATCGATGTGCATTAATAATTTTATAATACATCAGAAGAAGTTTTTCCAGACGTTAAAAGCAAAATATGTACAAAAGTTTCACGTGTTTGGTTCCTTTGTTTTCTTTGCCCTCGGCGTGTAACAACAAGCGAGCAAGAGCAAGTTTCTTTTTCAGCATATTTCATTCGCCTTCTATAAAAATCTGTTTGAATAGACTACGTTCATTCGAGAAGAAAAATACCTAGTATAATAACGATTCCGTAACACTTTGTATAACAACATAGCTTTCAGTCATCTTAATGTCATGCCGTAGATCACAGAGACTGCCAGGGTAGGAAAATAATAAACTAGTGTGGATTCATGGTAAACAGACTACAATACAGACGATGCTGCAAGATTGTCTGTAACATTTCCTGTGTAATCACATAAAGTTTGATTTTATACTGTGAATCTTATATAAACTTAACGTTATAAGCGACCAACTTCGTTTTCGTTATAATCGTATATTATACATGTTATGAATAAAAAGGACATAGGCGATATACTTAGAAAATAGTTAACTATGATCTAATAGAATGAATGACTCATTTATGCATTTATTGAATATATCCCTTGTAACTTATGAACCGATTGACTAATGGCAATGTAATGTTCAGCAAATTTGTTCAAAATTGCATAATATAGAATGTTGTCAACTGTCAAACCCAACCTTAACTCTTTCCACTCGCGAATTCCGAGATTTATATGAATTTTGTCGCCTTGTAACTTATGAACCGATTGACTAATGGCAATGTAATGTTCAGCAAATTTGTTCAAAATTGCCTAATATAGAATGTTGTCAACTGTCAAACCCAACCTTAACCCTTTCCACTCGCGAATTCTGAGATTTATATGAATTTTGTCGCCGGAGCGGCGGCATCCGAGTGGAAAGGGTTAAAATAACACGAATATTAAAATCAACTCCAAGCCTATTATATTTATAGGTGCAACTGTAGAGCAGCTCATACTTTTAAAAGCATTGGGCAATGTTATGCCCGTAAAGCTGCCATATACAACATTAAACACGTAACCTAGTATATATATTACACTTATAATAATTTTTATTCGATTTTATGCTCGCAGCAAGCACTTATACAAATTTATAATTTTAAAACAGTTGATAACAAAAACATAATGCTTTCATATATTTTTTATCATTTTATTTTTTTATATTACTACATCTAAATTTTTTGTTATTTTAACTTACCGTTAAATACAAATTTAACAAACCATTTATAATGTCCTACGCATTCTGTCACTATTATTTCGTAATCACCTGATATCTTCAAGAACAATGATCAATATAAATAATGTCGAGAGCCGAAGTGTATTTAAGCTCAAAGCTTTAAAATTTCCTTCTTCTCTTCTCGTATATCAAAAGAATCTATCTATAGACTCTTCAATCATTCAGCAAATAAATCAATTCGTATTAAGTTCAGCACAGTGTATTACTTTTCAGATGAATATATCGTCCGTTCTACTTATTTATTTTTATTGTGAGCTTTCAATGGAAATGCATCCATCACTGCAACTCAGCCATGGGAATAGATAGTAGGTTATCGAAATATTTTTTAATGATATAAAATTTTACCAATTTGTAAGAAAATATAAATTAAAGACATGATTTAAGTTAATACTTTATTATGATATGTTTGGAGTGAACTCTATAGTTTGACATGACAGCATAAAATTTAATACAGTGCATCGAAGAAGCTGTTTCAACAGTATAAAGCATTACAAAAAAATTATTTATTACCACGATATTTAGATCGTTAAATCTGATGTATCCAAATTTACTAAGTGCCCTTAACTGGACAGTTGTAAATAAAATAGAAAATAAAAAAAATCTGATGTATAAATTCAGAGAAACTTTTTCCTAACTCACATGAAAATATCTAAAAATAAGCATATTCCATGTTAATTAAAAACATTTCTTAGATCTCGATATTCACTGTTCGTATCAGATCAAAAAAAAAAGTTTCACCGTTTTTAAACATCAGAGGAAATGATTTTCAATAAACCTGAACGAGAAACGTGACTGAGCGAGTTTTATTTCATTTTTAGATATTTTAATACTACCAGAACATTTGCTCGAATATTAAATATCCGGCAGGAGTTTATGAACTTTATGAACGTGCATACTTTTCACGCGGATGTACAATACTTTTGAACACATATAAAAATTCACTTTTCATTTTATCTCGTATAAAAATGTTTAAAACGAATTCCTTAGCTCTAATATTATTAGTCATACATTTAACATTATTCCTTGACGACATACTAAAATGGGATAATGTAGATTTTAATTTAATTACAAATATAATATGAAGATCAACGAATTCTGATCAAATTTCATTCTAGTTCAAAATCACGTCCTCGTATAAAGATTCTTGCAGAATTTTCACGAAAGATTAAATCTTATGATAGTACGTTTCTTTATTGCAATTTTCTGTGTTTTTTACCACGTCGTTTAGATTTCGAGATTATATACCAAAATAAAGGCAAAGGGATGTTCGATATATATATGTATATATATATATATATATATATATATATATATATATACTAGGATGGTCCTTAATATGGATATTTTCGAATTTTTCTGCTCTCAGGGGCTCAAATGCTAAAATTGATAAAAACAATTATCTGAAATTATTGACTTTGAGATAATCCTTAAGATATTGACTTTAAGATTATATATTATTATATTAGGGTTGTACATAACCCTGACAACAAAAATACCAAAAAAAAATGGAAATTATTTTTAGAGTTATTTTAATTTTTCCATACGTTTCAACTTTACTGTAGTTTTCATTGTTGAAAATAGTTACAGAAAAAACTATTATATTATCATCAGCGAATAAAGAAATATTTTAGAATAAACATTATACAAACCAAAAATAAATAAATAATTATAATGTACATATTAACGTAATTAGTGCCAACAATGTTATAAAATGCAGATCAATTGCTAATTATATATGTAATAAAATTTGCGGATTTTTGAGAAAGCAAACGTATTCGATACATCTGAGATAAATCTTGTTTCTGTTCTCTAATTATTAATGAATAAAATTAATACAAAATTAAATCAACTAATGGTGTATGGCATCGTGCCATCAACAAATTCCTAGACTTCACTTAATTAAAAATTCGAGATATTTTAAATGTTTTCAAATGGATTATTATAAATACTAATATCATTATTCGTATTTTATAGACAAAATAAAGTTTATAAATTGTCGACGACCTATTTAAACTGAACTTAAAGAAAATAAAATTATTTAGTTTGAAGTAGGTATATAAGTGATCTTTAAAATTTAACTGATGTGATTTTTTTTAAAGAATGGTCAAAACTATCTTTTTTGTTATCGCTTAAAAACAAGACTGTTTTTACTGTTTTATATTTATACGTATAAATGTACTGATCTAAAATATGTAAAATGATAAAGTATAATACCCAAGGTAGACTTATATATACCTTTGCATCATATGTTGAAATAATCTTTTACCATAATATTGAAATGATAAAAAAAGCTTCAGAATATTAGCTACAAAAACATTTTTTAGAAATTAAACTTTTTTTCGAAATTTTTGATAAAAAAAACAAAAACTTTGTTAATTAATAATCAGATAATCCGTTCCCTCAATAACTGGCACATCATGCGCTTTTTGTTTCGTATCCCCGAAGCAGCTGGACCTGCCTTTGCAAAAATATTCTATTAGGATTATTTGGAGAAATATGATGTTAATCAAAAATCCTCAAAGGATTACCAGAGCAACAAAAACAATTTTCATTACGCCGTAGACTAATTCCGTGTCAAGCAAGTTCCTAAACCTCTCCATTGTGAGATTTGATCCGAATCGCCACAGAATAACGTAGTCCGTCGTAAATCCGACACAACAAAAGGAGACGTATTTAGTGACAAACGCGAGGCTTTTCGGAGCTCACAAAGTGCTCAGGGACGGTAATCCGCGGAAATGCGTTTCGCCGCGCATCCAGGTGATATACACGGTCACTAGAAATGGCTGGCTGGATTCGGGGGAACATTGGGCATGAAATTGTACTATTTTGCACTTTTGAAAATCGTTTGAAATACTATACACGTTATATACATTAATTATTTATAATTATATATATATTTTTGGATTTGTTATTGGAGTTTTAAAATAAGGCGAATGAAGAACATAAAGTGGACAAACAAGATAACAAATGAATAAGTCCCGAGAAAAGTGGGCGAAAAATGACTCTACTGAGCACGATCCTGAAAAGAAAAGAAAACTGGATCGGACCCGTTCTGCAAAAAGTAGGACTGACAGGAATGGGAAAAAGAAGAATGCAGATGATTTTCGACTTATACGAGAAGAGACAATACAGAGAACTGAAAGCCGATGCGTACGATCATGAAGAATGGAAGCAGATACTAGGAAAAAAAATAGATGAAAATGTGTGAAAAAGGCGGGGAAAATAGTGGTAATATAAATTATAGACGACGAAGGGTGAGGAAATCAATTATTTGTGGTGCTCTCACACGATGGACCTGCCTTCGGGCAGGCCACAACACATTCCTTCTTTTTCCCATCCTTGATTGTTTAAAATTCGATAAACTTAGTAAAAAAACATCAGCAAAATGGCACGTCTTTATATACCATTTTCAAATATTAATATACATGTATAATATTTTTTGAATGTATTGTAAAAAAAATTTGTTTATTTTTTCAATATACTTAATATGTTGAAAAGTAATAAAATAGATTGTATTTTGTGAAATTGCATCAAACTGATCGAAACTATTATTATGGTTTGCATATGTTCTAACAATAATAAATATTTGAGTTCAAAATTTCTAAATAAATTTATAGTGTGGACGTTAACTGTAATCAGTAGTTACCTTTAAAACTAGTAACCAGTACCAGTACCCATTTTAATTTAATAGATGTTCAGTATAGATTGATTAGAATCGCTTATGTAAGTCCACGGCGAAGTTTTAAATTTTGATGAATTTTTATAATTGATCTACTTATCGTAGGCCTGTAATATGTTAGTATGTTATTTCAAAATACGAAATTTATCGTCACACTGTTTCATCAAAATCATCAAAAACTTTCACCTATCATTTACAAAGAAAATGGCCCGGTCAATCATTACCAACGATTCCCAACCAGTATCTTTCAAACGGTTTTCTAATTTTTAAAATTGGTTCAAGATTACTGCCTAAAACGTGGACAAAAATGTTTTCACTTTTCGCCTGATTATAAAAAAAAACGCTTGTCCTTATGAAGCTACATCAAACAGTTTTTAAATTTTTGAGATCGGTCCAGCCGTTTTCTGGAAAACGTCGACGAAAAACAAGAAATCGACACTTGCACTATTTCTAAATTTGATCTCATTCTACTCAGAATGACTTGAAACGTCGAAAAGATATCGAGTTAGTAAATTGACTACTCAAAACTTGGAATTTTCTTAGTAATATGTTTGAAACCTGAATGTAAGTATTTTTGCATGTTCAATTTTTACTCTGGTTATAATTTTTATATTTCTAGTGTATTCCAATTTCATTTTTGGAATGATTATTATTATTAATTATTTTGGAATGATTACCTATACCCAATATAATTCAACATGAATGTATCGTTTTATATACTAATCGGATACAATTATCTTAATTTCATGTAAATCAATGATAAATCAATGTACCTAAAATGAATCTATTACTAATTTACATTGTTAAAATGTTATTCAATGGTTATAAATAATAACAAATTAACTGATAAATTGACAATTAATAGAGTGTTGATTAGAATTGAATAATCATGTTAAGATTTTTTATTTTAAAAAACATTTTAAGATTGAAAATATTGAAACATACTAAATATATAAATTAAAGTCCATTGTATCAATTTTATCTGATATTTCGAGGAATTAAATCGTGTTTCGATTTTTCACCTCCTGATAGTGAGAGAAATTTCTGAATGGTCATTGAAAACTCTTTACTCTCTAGAAAAATTAAACAGTGCTTCACGCTCAACACTAGAAGTTTGAATCTGGAAAGTTCTTCGTTGTTATATTAAAAACTTAGAGATAACGAAGAATGCGAAAATTATTATCACTAATGAAAATAAATCGTCTGTTTTCCAACAGCAAAATGTACTGTTTCTTAATTTGCGAAAGATAGTGAGAAAAATTAATGTATTGCAGCTCTGGAAGTTTTCAAGCTGTGTAATATATTTATATGGAAAAAATGATAATTGATAGTATAACTTACTTATAGATATAACTTGTAACTATACATATTGACAAATTGCTCAAAAGCAATTAAACTAAAAGAAACAATTTTCTCTAAAACAAGCTCCAAAGTTTGTTCGGGTTCATAATTAACCCAAACAATTTTTTTTCTTAGAAAAATAACCAATCTAAATATTATACTATGATTAAAGTATACCCAATTATTAGATTTTTCTACCGATTGATGTCAACAGTCTAGACTTTAATTATTTGACAGGTATAATAATCTGATCTTGTCTTTTTAATATAACTGAGTAACAACATAATTTAACTACAATTAAGTATAGAAGCATTTTGTATATTCGTTTTTTTGCGTGTTGGGCAATCAACTGGTCCGAGTTTGATTACACGATATCGTGTATAGAATTGAACAGATACGCATTTGTATAATATTTGTGATTTATATAAAGAATAATTTGTTTTGAATTAAGATTTATTGGAAAATGGCAAACCGTAATCTGAATCTCGTAAATATATTTTCAATAAAAATATACGTTCTAAAGTATCTTTGTTCAAACTGAAATTATACTATCTGCAAATTGATACAAGATAAATTGGTGGCAGCGGTGGGACTCTAACTCACGCCTTCGAGAATAGTGTCGACAAAATGACAAACATTGCCATTTCAGTATTGCCGTCGATAAATAGTTATTAAAAATACTTATTTTCTATACTTGTTAAAGTATTTATTTCTTAACTCATTACAAGTTGATAAACTAGTAAAATTATGACTTCGAACTGAAATTAGTCAATAAAATAAATTACAAGTAAGTTTGTTCAAAATGCTTTATCAATCCTGCAACTAAAGTATTTTGCAGACAAACTGTATTAAGTACAATTTTCCAAAATTTACAAAAACACTGATAGGTTTTTAACTTCTGTCAGACATCCAAGAATTACATTAAATAAAACGTCGACATTTATTAATATTCATTTTCATATTTAAATCATAAGCGGAACGAAATGAAAGAAAAGTGAAAAAGAAGAAAAAGCTGTAGTAATTCTGATTGACGTGATAAAAGCATTTTCGTTATCTGTAACCCCTGTCAGCTGCCGTTTTATACAATTTCACAGAAAAAGTAATTAGTCAAAATCAGTCTTTTCGACTTTTGTATCGCAGCAAACTCACGCAAACATCTCAAAAGTAAAAAGAGCAGTTAAAGAAATTAAATTTCTGACTAATTTGATTACGGGCTAAGATAAAATTTGATTGAAATATTGCCTTGATACATATATTAGCAATTTTAAGAAATACTTCAAACATTAGTTCCTTGGAATCATGAACAACTATCACAACTACGTATTCTATGGGCTGTGTTTGTACATCCTAATCTAATATTATTAATTTAATATTAATATAAATAATATTTTTCTGAAGGCAACCCATTAGTCAACAACTCTTTTTTCTAATGTGCAGGCTATATATATTAGATATGTATATCTGAAGTACTGCACTGAAGTAAGGTCATTTTTCCTTAAAATTATATTTGAGACCTATAACATCTGATAGAAATTTTATATCATACTGCTCGATATCAGACTGGCCAAGGTTTGGGATCGAACCAGGGACTAGTTTATCCTAGCCCATGTTCTTAACTATTACACCACGACTGGTTTTATCTAATCTAGTAGATTAATTGACTTGAAACTTTTATTTAACAAGTAATGACGATTTGAATAGTATTTTTGTATACTATGTTGAAGATATGAAGCCATATATAATTTAGTATCCAGAGTGGAATGTATAATACATGTGTTTGCGTAACCAAATATTCAATAACAAGGTACATGTAATTCTGGTAATGTAGTACAATATATACTAAAAATTCGAATCATATCATCCCTCTCGCGCAGTCAAATAATATATAACTGTAACAAATGTAGCTGATTGTACTTTGTATAGCTTGCTATGAAAAATAAATAAAAAAAAATATCATACTTAGAAACAAATTATTCGATCTCATTTGATCAAAATACATTTTGACCTTCTTCCTTGCAAATATTTTATCAAGTTTTCATATATTAAGAAGAAAAAAACTAAAAAAAACTAAATCAAAGTTCTCAATTTTCTTGGGTCATTCCTGTCCTAAGTATCCACAAAAACTAGTGTTATAATAATGATCAAATTGTATCCCTGAAACTATTACCTACTCTATCCATATTATGATATCCAATATTGCTCTTCCCTGGCAGTATACAGTAGATTATGTTTAATACAAGCATTCCTATCGTTAGTTAATCATGAACTAGATTCCAAACCTGAACCCCACAGACCGCAATAATACATAACCGCTGGAACTACTACCAGAAACAATATAGGAGAGAGAAGGACCATGGTTAGAGGGCGTAAATTTGAATTCGATTCCGAATAGATTACATCAGGACGGCTATTGTTATGTTTGTCTTGATGACGTGATATATTAATACAAATCTACGAATACATAATATTAATATAATATTCTAAAAGACGTTCGAAGACAATAGAAGTATCAGCATGGTACAAAAATTTAAAGTACTTTTATTTTCAAATTGGTTCCGATTTCCGAAATATGATTGAACACAGTTTATGAGGTCTCTGATGAATGCTATAGCATCCACGTCAAGTATTGTGCTTCTATTTTAGGCACTGTGCTTGTCCGGGCTAATTAGTGATCACAGGAAGAGATAAGGTAATACGAAAATATCTAAAGACACTTGGTAACCTTGGCAGATCGTAAGGTTATAATAAAATCAAATTCAGAATAATTGACTTTAAAATTTGAATGCAATGCAATTCATGTCATTATGTTTGTTTGTTTGAAAAGATTTATTATTCAATAATATATTATATAAAAGAAATGTGAGTAATTAGGATTTTGTATATCTATCTTATGATGATAATACAATTCAACATTTAATAATCATTTGACACATTATTAATAATGCAAATAAAATAAATTGAATAATTTATGGAAAAAAATCACAAAAACCATATTACAATGTTACATGCCATTCTGCATCAATGAAAATGTATAGTTTTCACGTCCGTCAACGTGTTGAATTATGTATTCTATTTTGATTGTAAAAAAAAAATAGATCATCAATGAATAAAGTTCTAATATATACACAGATAATTAAAAAAAAGCAGGATTGAAAATCAATGATAAATGAAAAGCGTTATAACAAAGGAATATTTTTAGCACAAATTATGCAAGGTATTAATTAATTACGTGAATTGATTAAATTTATTCATATTATGAAATAATGAGTTTTCATAATTATTATACACATGACTAGATAGCATTTTAAAATTATATTTTCGGATTTTAATTAAAACTCTAAATTTAATTCGTGTTTTTATGAAAAAAGAACTATAAATTATTAACCACTACAAATATTGTTAAAATAATATAAAGTGAATTTTTGATAAATATTGAACACATGAAATTAAATAAAAATTTTAAATTTGCGTTATAAATCTGCATTGTAATATTGTAGATTGTAGAACATTTGAGTTGATTCGTTTTATAAGCAATAAAAACTTCTTGGGGTGCATGCCATCATGCCTTGAAGGAAATTGCTGGAACTTCCCGTACAGTAATTGAAAATTTCGGTACAAAAAATAAAAAATGTGTACACGTTATTAAAGTCTCTACAAAATATCTGATAATTTGATGTACATATGTCCAATAAACATTTTTGACCGCCAAATGACATTTTTTTAACTTATTTTTATTGAGAGTCCATAATCGCTGGACCTGTCTTCCCAAAAATTTAATCAGTTCTTCATCTTGTCAATACAAGTAAAATGTTTTTTGAATTATTAAAATCAGACGCAACGTTCTCTTAAAAACTGAGTTATCGTTTTTGGCACTTTTTGCTCCGTATCTTCGGAACCTGAAGACCTGCCTTCGCCAAAAACTCATCCGCACGTCTTCTTATCAATAAAAATCGAATGTTTTTTGAAATATTTAAAACGGTTGATCGGTGTTCTCAAAATCGTCGACGAAAATTTGTATGCCAAAATATTCAGAAATCTTTTCAAAGGGTTTCTGAACATTCTGTCTTACCTTAGAAAGAATGGTATCTATGCGTGTATGTGTGTGTATGTTAGCGGATACAAATTTCCGTCGACGATTTCGAGAGCACAGATCAACAGATCAACAAAATGATTCAAAAAACATTCGATTCCTATTGATGGAAAGACGTGTTGCGTAGTTTTTGGAAAAGTTAAGCAGATCCACACGTTACGATGCAAAAGTGGAGAAAATGGCAACTCAGTTTTCTGGGAAAACGGAGCGTCCAATGTGAATGGATCCTAAAAATCATCTCACTTGTATTAACGAAGAGTTGACTGAATTTTTGGGAAGGCAAGTTCAAAAATTTCGGGAATCCATAAAAAAAGAGTTAAAGTGCCGTTTAGTGATGGGAAGGTTTTAACGATTGTCTCAAGACACGATGGCATATGCACAACTAGTTACATTACGTATTGCGATAGGTATTAAATCCCTGAAATGTGTCCCTGGTTTATAAATATCCCTATTTCGTATTCCAGTTGCACTCTGTGTTTCTTAACCATATGTCTTGTGTTTTGCGACCGCCGTTGCCTTTGCCATTGCCGGCCAGTGTCTACTGTCTACTGTCTACTACTGCCCATTCGGAGCTTTATCGCGATTGGCAGCTCACAATGTGTGCAAATGCCCGAGCAGAACGTACGCCGTACGCCGCATGCCCTACGCTTTTTGTTTGTATCAGTGCCGGGTGGCACCTTTGTGTTTGTTCCGTATGTGGAATCTTATCTATGGCCGAGCCGTTTATTATTTTGTCTGGACGCGTTAGACCGAAAACCTATTTCATCGCGAGCTTATCAGAGGCAATCGAACTTAAAAAGCACCGGCTCGGGGTTTGAATCGAGTTTGTTTTATTTCGATTGAAAAATATCTTTTCTTACATTCTTAGGTCACACACTCCATTGAAAAGGGTATAATGATCCATGTACTTTCATATTGTCGAAGTCGTTATATCATATATAAAATATAATTAAGTTATATTGAATATATATTAAAGACTTTCAGGTAAAGTTTCACTAACTAACTAATAATCATTTTAACTAATTAACTAGTCTTATAAATGGGGGATAATTTTTCATACATAGCTTGTAGGAGGAAATCAAAGCCAAGAACTACCTTCTAGTCTGGCGAAAACTTGAAAATGGTTAGCTTGAATATGAATTTTTTTCTTTGTTTGACAAGCTACTAAAGATTAATATGAAATTTATGGGCCGATTCTGCCGCAAGATATACCAATGTTATGGCAAGGCCATATGAAAAACTTTCCATACTAAATATTGACAAAATCCAAGTAGTTGTTGTGCAGTGAGGCATATTTCTCAGATTGTCAGATAGAAACCTAACCTAGAAACCGCACAAATGTCAAAAAATATCTTAGATAACAGGGTCTTTTTGACACAGATTCATAGCATACGAGTGACGTTGCAATTTATGTGTAAAACGCCTGAATGCACAGCTATCACATGACATTTTGACAGTACTTAGTATGATTCAGTAGCATAATGTATAGAAGTTCGAGCGTAACATGGCCTTGACATAACATTTTTCTGTTATCCGGCAGTAACGGTCCCATAAATTAATGCATATTTTAGGTACTGATTCTATATCAAATTAGCTTATCGCTATAAATTCAAAGAGTTTTTATTATATTTATTCTATATAGTAAATTTTCGATGAATGATTCGTGGCCATTGTAAACTTATTATATATGGCCGTTGTAAAATTATTATCCGTGACCGCTGCCACCAAACATTTGTCTGTTATAAATTACTGGCAGAATAACTACATTAATAATAAGTTTTAAAACATATTCTATAGCTTACCCTTATAGTTAGTTTAGTTTACCCTTATAGTTAGTGTAGTTAGAAGACATTATCTTAACAAATCAAATCTACACCGTATATAATACTATCAACAACTCTTTAACGACGGTTTAGTGTAGTGCGAATCGAGCACATGACGAGTATATTCGTCAATCACAGGGTCAGTTACGGAGGAAAACTTATTACTACATTATAATTCTTTGTTCACTTGAGCAAATATTACATACTTTTCGAACTAAAAATGGAATACATTTAATGAAATATTGTTCATGTAAATGTAAGAAAATAAGAATAGTGTTTGATGAAAAGCAAATGCAGTAAAAAATGTTACTGAAGTAGATAAATATTATTTTTTATTGATAAAGTATATTATTTCTTTATTTTCAGAAGATCATGCAATTTCCCTTGAAGTAAAATGCTACTACTTATTTTATACAAACATAATATTCGAAACAACTCACGTCAGAATATATTTTGATTTTTCCAAAACTTTCTATTTAAAAAGTAAATGGTTACTGTTTTATACTCATGACGTATTTACTCGTCAAAAGGCAAAGGCAAAATTCTGCCATTTCTCTATGACGTGTATATATGTCAATCACAGTTAGCTTATAAAAAAATTACATATACGTTTTCGTTACAGTCTGATGATAGATCTAATTCTTGGTATTCCTGGGGTCAAAACCTATCAAATCACATTTTTTGTAATTTTTTTGTAATTTTATCTTTAAACGCGTTTCTCGAAACAGCATTTTCCGAATTTGCTGTAGCGATTACTCAAAAACAAATGATCAGCGATCAGCACCAATTTTTTTTACATGTTCTATATATAGTTCTCCGTAAAATGAACTATCGATTTTTGATCGGATAAAAAATCGAATTTTGGCAGTCCAAAAACGACCAAAATTTTGGGTTAAATTCGACTTTTTTTAAAAAAAACGCCGGCATTTTGTCATTTTTTTCTATCGTAGTTCATTTTACAGACAATATTGTCTAGTTTAATGAGAATTTATTTGAATCAGTGCAGCAGTGAAGGGCCTTTTTTCGCGCCGTTGGAGATCGACGATGACTTAAAAAATATTTAATTTTTTTCTTTAAAAATTTTACTATGTGCTCTTGAAACATGTGTAATATATTCTTAAAATTTTGAAATGATTGATAAAGTATTTTTTTAATATAAATCCCAAAAATCACCTTTTTTAGGCGGTTACACTAGTTGTGCCCCTTAATATAAATGAAATATGTATTTCAGAATTAAAATTTACCAAAGTGGTTTGAAGTTGAATTTCAAGTTAAGCCTTATTAGTGTTTCGTGTGTTAACTGTCAATTAGCTGATCATGTACACGTACTTCAAACTACCCAAATGGACGACCTGAGATCTCTCGTGGTTGCAGCGACAAGAGTACCGCATCAGGTCGAAGAAGGAAGTCAGTAGAGCGTATCTCGCCGGACACTAAATGAAGTTTGCGGTTGTTGAGAGGTTTCCGGACTCTCTAAACCTCATTCCACTGCTTAGTCAATATCTCTATGTATGTATGAGATGGAGAAAACCACGCAGAGTGTCGCCAGATTAACTACACGACGCCGTTTCGGAGACTATCTTCGGTTTCTTGAAAGGGACTCCGCCGAAATTCAATAACCGCAAATGCCTCCCGTGATACCACGACCAGGGTACGGACGGGCTACTCATGGATTACACGTTACGATAGACATAATATCGATTATCCGAAAGCATAGCCTTTGTATTCGACGAATAATGACTGTTTCATTAAAATAGAATGTTGAATAGCCGAAATAAATTGGCGGGAATATCACTACATAAAAATATACCATGTCTGAAATACATATAAACCCAAGTAAAAAATTGAAAAATCCTTTATATCATATTGACAGTGATTGACGAATATATTCGTCATGAGCTTTATACGGACTACCTGTTTTGAAAAAGTCATAATAAATAATAATACAACATTAACTTTTAATTAGTGGGGTGTATGGCATCGTGCCTTAGGCAAATTGCTGGAACTTCCCGTACCGTAACGAAATGTTCGAGGAATACTGAATGTTTTCAAATAGATTATTATAAATATTGTAAGATTGTCTAATATTTATAAGAATTATATAAACTGAAATGCAAAGTTAAAATTATTTGTTTAAAGTATATTATATCTTTAGTCAGAATTAAAACTAAAATCTGAATCATTTTCAATATGCAAAAAAAATGTTACATTTTTTTTCCAAAATCTATTATTTTTTTAAAACAAGCTGCAAGTTCTTTGAATCATTTAAATTGGACGCTTAGTTCTCTCAAAAACTGCCATTTTTTTGCACATTTAGCTCTGTATCTTCGAAATGGCTGGGCATGCCATTGCCAAAATCTAATAATAACTTCTCCCTATCAATAGGAATAGCATGTTTTTTGAACCATTCAAATCGGTTGATCCGTGCGCCCGAAAACGTGGACGAAAAATTGTATCCATACATACATACACACACACAAACACACACACATCCATTTTTCCGAGGTATGCCAAAATGTTCAGAAACATTCAAAACGTCGAGAAATGTAAAAATTTTCAATTTCGATTTTCGGCCCATTACAATAACTTACCCTAAGGGAAGTTAAAAAAGACTGGTACATAGTCGATTTTGATAAGAAAAATGAAATACCCATCAAACAAGTCCTCGTTTTTTTTTTTGAAAATGTTTGGATTTTTGTTTAAATCAGGTAAAAAATAAAGACACGTGATATATAACTAGACCCTCCATTCCCAAGTATAGTGATTTTTATCAAAACCCCGCCTCCCCCTAAAATTCTCACGTGATTAATAGACGCCCCGTAACATACTATTGAACGTTTTTTTTCTCTATTTATTGTGTTGGCAAATGTAGCAGATCTAAATTATTATTAATTATATTTTTATTTAAGGAGCTCGACAATTTTTAAATAACGTTGCTGAATATTTGCGTCAAAAATAGAAAAATAAATTGGTCCACAAGACCAGCAGTACTGATTTTTTTCTCACGCTTTGTTTATCTTGGGAGAATCGAGAGCTAGCCCAGCGCCTATTTGCGAGCGGGCACTCTCTCTTCCTTTGGTGTTTGGAAGGTATTATTATCTTGCTTTCTAACGCTGATGCTTGCTAATGGAATCAGCGAACCCGAATACTACGAGGTTGAAGTCTTTTTTCCCGGGCAAAGAAAATAGATTTGGAGCTGGAGCCTTCTCTAAAACAAACCTCCGCAGGAGGACTTTTTCTGATTTAAAAAAAAATAAGTGGTTTAAAATAGTGCTTACAGGACAAGTAGTGTAATGACAAATAGACGGATCTTGAAAATACGTTTGATGTACAGAAAAATAAAATAAAGCTTAAATCATATTTGAATATCCGGTAAAATATCAAATCGGAAACAAAACTTTAACTATGTTGAATCAATTTTTTTGGATATTATAAATCTTGTAAGTATCCAGCCGATTGTTATGACAACTTTATGATATGCTTGTTTCATGGTAGTGAAAACTATGAAAATGTCTATCTAATTACCCTACGATCAGGCGTATTTTATATATAAACAAAGCAAGACAGAATGTTATGATAATTGCATATTTGTCATGCTCATTTATAAAATACGGTTTTACGTCTAAAACACCTGATCGTACAGCAATTAGCTAGACATTTTCATAGTGTTTACAAGCAAGAAATAACCATAACATAGTGTAGCCATAACAACTCAATTAATAAATAGAAAACCGCAATGCTTTTAAAATGATCTGAAATTTGTAGCGTCCCAACTAGTTTCTAAATTTTTTATTATTATCTCTTTTATTTGATTATTATTTCTTGACAATAGCTTAAAATAATATCTATTATTATTGATTACGGCTTGCTTATGAATAAATAAAAATAAATAAATAAATAAATATTTACACCTGTCCAGTTAAGGACATATAATGAATTTGATGAATTTACAATAATAGGCAGTAAAGGGGACATTGTATATTAAAAGATCAAGTTGGAAAAAAAACAACTCAGTTTCTGAATTTGACACAATTTAAAACAACAGATTGTCGACAGAATATGAATAAAAGTTAAAAATAAAGAGATATGTCAAAAATCCTTGAAGACAATACCACAAGCTCCTTGTTTATAAGTAAAATCGTTTGAATCTACACCACCGTCTCGTCTCCTTTTCGCTACCGCGAGAGTAATACATTATCACGAGGCGGTTTGTGTTATTGTTACAGCGAAAAATTTAGATAAGTGAATGTTTATGTTGTGCGAAAATGAAGGCCGCCAGCACAGTGATTTAATTTCGTCTTCCACCGAGAAAAAACGCACCGTGGAAAACGATATCAGTAAAATCATGGAACGATTCTAATATTAGGATTAAGAAAAATCGACGATTCTTAGGTTGACTGAAGTTGTTTGCTTTTTTACAAGCAATGATGAGGTGCAGATTTTCTGAACTGATTTAGAATTTGACAATATTAAAAAAATAAATCTTGGTTAGTCCATCAAATGCCACAAATATTAGAAGTGTAAATCAGACAGGAAAAATGTTTTTTGTTTAGAAGAAACCGTTTAAAAGTGAATTTTAGTATTCCACAAAATTTACAATATTTTGCAAAAACAAATATTGTCCAGTCCACTTAAAAATGAGCTCTAGCCAACATGGCGCAATATTGATAATATTGGGGTAATATCTAAACATTGGTAATATTGGGGCAATGTTTCAATAAATTTTAAGTTATTTGGTCATGATTCATTTCCACTCGGATATTGTCTAAAAGAGGCAATGGAAATAATCTAATTTTCAACCGATTAAATTAAAATTTATGAAGATATATTAAATTAGAATTCAACCAGTATAATTAAAGTATGTCCCATATACTGAATTTATACTTGTTTATCTATGCTCATATTATTCATATATTTCATCAAACATAAATTTTAGAAAGAGTCAATTTCCCGACCATCTGAAAACACGGCTATATGAAATAAACATCCATAATAAATGACTACAACACGAACAAGAATATTTAAATACTTCATATTGCCCATTTACAACCAGTTACTCTGTTTTCCATATTCAAATAAATCAAAAATCATATCCGCATAAAAACAAATTTCAATATTTGTATTTCAAAAGTAAATCAAATGCTTGCACTCACAAAATCGAGTAGTGATCGCGTTGCACGAGCCGCCTCTATAATAAATTCGAACAGTTCGATTTTACATACATAATAAAAAATATTGAATTTTATTCAAAATTTGCATTCACAATAGGAGCACATGTGTTATCCGGGCATTATATTACACTCGTAGGCAAATAAATTGAAAATAATTAACCAGTGCGGTGTTCACTGTTGATTTACGATGTTTCCCTCTACGATCGTTTGTTAATTGAAAGCGTGCGGAGTAATTTCAAGTGATAGTCGGGCTTCAATGGAGGACTGACGGTTTACCGACTCCAATCACATATGGAATTCATATTAATATGTCGAGAGTGCATACGAGTTGAATGCGTATCAATACGTCAAGCAGAAAATTCAAATAGATGTAATTATTTGAGCTAATAGAATTACCTCCATAAGTGAATTACGAGCATCGACATTATTATGTTTGCATTCACCTGATGACCTATTTAAGAAAGAAGCTTTCCGATATATATTGATATCGAATGTTTCAATAAAAAGGACGTATAATGAGAAAGTGGCCTAAGTACGCCGTGCAATAC
>NW_020537324.1:63399077-63428424 GCF_003426905.1 Ctenocephalides felis
AAAATCACAAAAAACCATATTACAATGTTACATGCCATTCTGCATCAATGAAAATGTATAGTTTTCACGTCCGTCAACGTGTTGAATTATGTATTCTATTTTGATTGTAAAAAAAAATAGATCATCAATGAATAAAGTTCTAATATATACACAGATAATTAAAAAAAAGCAGGATTGAAAATCAATGATAAATGAAAAGCGTTATAACAAAGGAATATTTTTAGCACAAATTATGCAAGGTATTAATTAATTACGTGAATTGATTAAATTTATTCATATTATGAAATAATGAGTTTTCATAATTATTATACACATGACTAGATAGCATTTTAAAATTATATTTTCGGATTTTAATTAAAACTCTAAATTTAATTCGTGTTTTTATGAAAAAAGAACTATAAATTATTAACCACTACAAATATTCTTAAAATAATATAAAGTGAATTTTTGATAAATATTGAACACATGAAATTAAATAAAAATTTTAAATTTGCGTTATAAATCTGCATTGTAATATTGTAGATTGTAGAACATTTGAGTTGATTCGTTTTATAAGCAATAAAAACTTCTTGGGGTGCATGCCATCATGCCTTGAAGGAAATTGCTGGAACTTCCCGTACAGTAATTAAAAATTTCGGTACGGAACCCAAAAAATAAAAAATGTGTACACGTTATTAAAGTCTCTACAAAATATCTGATAATTTGATGTACATATGTCCAATAAACATTTTTGACCGCCAAATGACATTTTTTTAACTTATTTTTATTGAGAGTCCATAATCGCTGGACCTGTCTTCCCAAAAATTTAATCAGTTCTTCATCTTGTCAATACAAGTAAAATGTTTTTTGAATTATTAAAATCAGACGCAACGTTCTCTTAAAAACTGAGTTATCGTTTTTGGCACTTTTTGCTCCGTATCTTCGGAACCTGAAAACCTGCCTTCGCCAAAAACTCATCCGCACGTCTTCTTATCAATAAAAATCGAATGTTTTTTGAAATATTTAAAACGGTTGATCGGTGTTCTCAAAATCGTCGACGATTTGTATGCCAAAATATTCAGAAATCTTTTCAAAGGGTTTCTGAACATTCTGTCTTACCTTAGAAAGAATGGTATCTATGCGTGTATGTGTGTGTATGTTAGCGGATACAAATTTCCGTCGACGATTTCGAGAGCACAGATCAACAGATCAAATGATTCAAAAAACATTCGATTCCTATTGATGGAAAGACGTGTTGCGTAGTTTTTGGAAAAGTTAAGCAGATCCACACGTTACGATGCAAAAGTGGAGAAAATGGCAACTCAGTTTTCTGGGAAAACGGAGCGTCCAATGTGAATGGATCCTAAAAATCATCTCACTTGTATTAACGAAGAGTTGACTGAATTTTTGGGAAGGCAAGTTCAAAAATTTCGGAAATCCATAAAAAAAGAGTTAAAGTGCCGTTTAGTGATGGGAAGGTTTTAACGATTGTCTCAAGACACGATGGCATATGCACAACTAGTTACATTACGTATTGCGATAGGTATTAAATCCCTGAAATGTGTCCCTGGTTTATAAATATCCCTATTTCGTATTCCAGTTGCACTCTGTGTTTCTTAACCATATGTCTTGTGTTTTGCGACCGCCGTTGCCTTTGCCATTGCCGGCCAGTGTCTACTGTCTACTGTCTACTACTGCCCATTCGGAGCTTTATCGCGATTGGCAGCTCACAATGTGTGCAAATGCCCGAGCAGAACGTACGCCGTACGCCGCATGCCCTACGCTTTTTGTTTGTATCAGTGCCGGGTGGCACCTTTGTGTTTGTTCCGTATGTGGAATCTTATCTATGGCCGAGCCGTTTATTATTTTGTCTGGACGCGTTAGACCGAAAACCTATTTCATCGCGAGCTTATCAGAGGCAATCGAACTTAAAAAGCACCGGCTCGGGGTTTGAATCGAGTTTGTTTTATTTCGATTGAAAAATATCTTTTCTTACATTCTTAGGTCACACACTCCATTGAAAAGGGTATAATGATCCATGTACTTTCATATTGTCGAAGTCGTTATATCAATATATAAAATATAATTAAGTTATATTGAATATATATTAAAGACTTTCAGGTAAAGTTTCACTAACTAACTAATAATCATTTTAACTAATTAACTAGTCTTATAAATGGGGGATAATTTTTTCATACATAGCTTGTAGGAGGAAATCAAAGCCAAGAACTACCTTCTAGTCTGGCGAAAACTTGAAAATGGTTAGCTTGAATATGAAATTTTTTTCTTTGTTTGACAAGCTACTAAAGATTAATATGAAATTTATGGGCCGATTCTGCCGCAAGATATACCAATGTTATGGCAAGGCCATATGAAAAACTTTCCATACTAAATATTGACAAAATCCAAGTGGTTGTTGTGCAGTGAGGCATATTTCTCAGATTGTCAGATAGAAAACCTAACCTAGAAACCGCACAAATGTTAAAAAAATATCTTAGATAACAGGGTCTTTCTGACACAGCTTCATAACATACGAGTGACGTTGCAACGCCCGAATGCACAGCAAATACATGGCATTTTGACAGTATTCAGTATGATTCAGGAGAATAATGTATAAAAGTTCGAGCGTAACATGGCTTTGCCTTTATTTCATGTAACATTTTTCTGTTACCTGGCATAATCGGTCCCATAAATTAGTTGCAATGCTTATTTTAGGTACTGACATATTCTATATCAAATCAGCGAATCGCAATAAATTCAAAGTGATTTTATTATATTTATTCTATATAGTAAATCTTCAATGGATGGTTCGTGGCCGTTTAAAACTTATTACTCGTGGCCGTTGCCACCGAACATTTGTCTGTTAAAAAATTGCTGGCAGAATAATTACAATAATAATAATGTTTTAGAACAGTATTCTATAGCTTACCCTTATATTTAGAAGTCTTCACAAATCAAATGTACACCGTATATAATACTATCAACAACTCTCTTAATGACGGTTTTGTGTCGTGCGAATCGAGCTCATGACGAGTATATTCGTCAATCAAGGTAAGCTGCGTAGGTACGTAAGTTACAGAGCAAAATTAATATTACTACAATTTACTTGTTTGTTCACTTGAGCAAATATTATATACGTTTTAAACTAAAAATGGAATACAATAAAAATGTAATATTGTTCATGTAAATGTAAGAAAATAAGAATAGTGTTGGAAGAAAAGCAAAAACAGTAAAAATGTTACTGAAATAGATAAATATTATTTTTTATTAATAAAGTATATTATTCCTTTATTTTCAGAAGATCATGCAACTTCCCTTGAAGTAAAATGCTACTACTTATTTTATACAAACATAATATTCGAAACAACTCACGTCAGAATATATTTTGATTTTTCCAAAACTTTCTATTTAAAAAGTAAATGGTTACTGTTTTATACTCATGACGTATTTACTCGTCAAAAGGCAAAAGCAAAATTCTGCCATTTCTCTATGACGTGCATATACGTCAATCACAGTTAACTTATAAAAAAATTACATATACGTTTTCGTTACAGTCTGATGATAGATCTAATTCTTGGTATTCCTGGGGTCAAAACCTATCAAATCACATTTTTTGTAATTTTTTTGTAATTTTATCTTTAAACGCGTTTCTCGAAACAGCATTTTCCGAATTTGCTGTAGCGATTACTCAAAAACAAATGATCCGATCAGCACCAATTTTTTTTTACATGTTCTATATACGATATAGTTCTCCGTAAAATAAACTATCGATTTTTGATCGGATAAAAAATCGAATTTTGGCAGTCCAAGAACGACCAAAATTTTGGGTAAAATTCGACTTTTTTTCAAAAAAAGCCGCCGTTTTGCCAATTTTTGATTTTTTTTCTATCGTAGTTCATTCTACAGACAATATTATCTAGTTTAATGAAAATTTTTTCTTTTAAATTTCATCCACGTAGAAGGCCGGAATCACTGCAGCGGTAAAGGGCCTTTTTTTCGCGCCGTTGGAGATCGACGATAACTTAAACAATATCTAATTTTTTTTTCCAGAAATTTGACTATGTATTTTTAAAACTTGTGTAAATATATTCTTAAAATTTAGAAATAATTGAAAAAGTATTTTTTTTTTGATATAAATTCCCAAAAATCAACTTTTTTTAGGCGGTTATACTAGTTGTGCCCCTTAATATAAATGAAATATTTCAGAATTAAAATTTACCAAAGTGATTTGAAGATGAATTTCAATTTAAGCCTTATTAGTGTTTCGTGTGTTATCTGTCAATTAGCTGATCATGTACACATACTTCGAACTACCCAAATGGACGACCTGGGATCTCTCGTGGTTGCAGCGACAAGAGTACCGCATCAGGTCGAAGAAGGAAGTCAGTAGAGCGTATCTCGCCGGACACTAAATGAAGTTTGCGGTTGTTGAGAGGTTTCCGGACTCTCTAAACCTCATTCCACTGCTTAGTCAATATCTCTATGTATGTATGAGATGGAGAAAACCACGCTGAGTGTCGCCAGATTAACTACACGACGCCGTTTCGGAGACTATCTTCGGTTTCTTGAAAGGGACTCCGCCGAAATTCAATAACCGCAAATGCCTCCCGTGATACCACGACCAGGGTACGGACGGGCTACTCATGGATTACACGTTAGGATAGACATAATATCGATTATCCGAAAGCATAGCCTTTGTATTCGACGAATAATGACTGTTTCATTAAAATAGAATGTTGAATAGCCGAAATAAATTGGCGGAAATATCAATACATAAAAACATACGATGTCTGAAATACATATAAACCCAAGTAAAAAATGGAAAAATCATTTATTTCATATTTTTATATATTTCTTATAATAAATTGTGATTGACGAATATACTCGTCATGAGCTTGATACGGACTACCTGTTTTAAAAAAAGTCATAATAAATCACGATACAACATTAATTTTAAAAAAATACTGGTACATAATCCATTTTGATAAAAAATGAAATACCGATCAAACAAGAATTCGTTTTTTTTTTGAAAATGTTTGAATTTTTTTTCAATCAGGTAAAAAATAAAGACACGTGATATATTACTAGACCCTCCGTTCCCAAGTGATATTTAGTAATTTTTGTCAAAACCCCCCCTCCCCCTAAAATTCTCACGTGATTAATAGACGCCCCCTAACATACTATTGTAAGTTTTTTTTCTCTATTTATTGTGTTGGCAAATGTAGCAGATCTAAATTATTAATAATTATATTCCTATTTAAGAAGCTCGACAATTTTTAAATAACGTTGCTGGATATTTGCGGCAAAAATAGAAAAATAAATTGGTCCACAAGACCAGCAGTACTGATTTTTTTCTCACGCTTTGTTTATCTTGGGAGAATCGAGAGCTAGCCCAGTGCCTATTTGCGAGCGGGCACTCTCTCTTCCTTTGGTGTTTGGAAGGTATTATTATCTTGCTTTCTAACGTTGATGCTCGCTAATGGAATCAGCGAACCCGAATACTACGAGGTTGAAGTCTTTTTTCCCGGGCAAAGAAAATAGATTTGGGGCTGGAGCCTTCTCTAAAACAAACCTTCCAGGAGGATTTTTTTCTGATTTAAAAAAAAGAAGTGCTTTAAAATAGTACTTACAGGACAAGTAGTATAATGACAAATAGATGGATCTTAAAAATACGTTTGATGTACAGAAAAATAAAATAAAGCTTAAATCATATTTCAATATCCAGAAAAATATCAAATCGTGAACAAAACTTTCACTTTTCTGAATAAATTTTTTTGGCATACGTTTCACTGGATTGAATATTATAAATATGCATGTTATAGCAACGCTATGTTATGCTTGTTTCTTGGTACTAAAAACTATAAAAATGTCTTTCTAATTACCCTGCGATCAGGCGTATCTTACATATAAACAAAGCAAAAAATAATGTTATGATAACTGCATCTTTGTAATGCGCATCATAACATACAGTTTTACGTGTAAAACGCCTGATCGTACAGCAATTAGATAGACATTTTCACAGGTTTTACTAGCAAGAAATGAGCATAACATAGCCTTGCCATAACAACTTAATTTAAATAAATAGAAAATCGTCATGCTTTTAAAATGATCTAATTTTTGTAGTGCTCCAACTAGTTTTTGAATGTAACACGATTCGAAACTAGAGGTTGAAGACAAAATTATGAATAGAAGTTAAAAATAAAGAGATAAGTCAAAAATTCTTTAAGACAATGCCACAAGCCCCTTGTTTATAAGTAAAATCGTTCAAATCTACCCCACCGTCTCGTCTCCTTTTCGCTACCGCGAGAGTAATACATTATCACGAGGCGGTTTGTGTTATTGTTACGGCGAAAAATTTAGATAAGTGAATGTTTATGTTGTGCGAAAATGAAGGCCGCTAGCACAGTGATTTAATTTCGTCTTTCACCGAGAAAAACGCACCGTGGAAAACGATATCAAAAGAATCATGGAACGATTCTAATATTAAGATTAAGAAAAATCGACGATTGTTAGGTTAACAGAAGATGGTTGATTTTTTTCAAGCAATTATTAGGAGCAGATTTTTTTAAATGATCCAGAAATGATTTGACCATCAAATGCCACCATTCCACCCACATTCAAAAATTATGTTTTATACGCGAAAATATAATATTAGAAGTGTAGATCAGACAGGAAAAATGTCATTTGTTCAGAATAAATGTGAATTTTAGTGTTTCTTGTATTTCTTAAAATTTTCGATATTTTGCAAAAAACTAATATTGTCCAGTCCACTTAAAAATGAGCTCTTGCCAACATGGCGCAATATTGGTAATATTGGGGTAATGTTTCAATTAATTTTACATTATTTGGTCATGATTCATTTCGACTCGGATATTGTTTAAAAGAGGCAATGAAAATAATCTATTTTTCAAACAAATTAAAATTTATAAATATATATTAAATTAGAATTCAAACTGTATAATTAAAGTATATCTCATATACTGTAATTTATACTTGTTTATCTATGCTCATATATTCATATATTTCATCAAACATAAATTTTAGAAAGAGTCAATTTCCCTACCATCTGAAAACACGGCTATATGAAATAAACATTCATAATAAATGACTACAACACGAACAAGAATATTTAAATACTTCATATTGCCCATTTACAACCAGTTACTCTGTTTTCCATATTCAAATAAATCAAAAATCATATCCGCATAAAAACAAATTTCAATATTTGTATTTCAAAAGTAAATCAAATGCTCGCACTCACAAAATCGAGTAGTGATCGCGGCGCACGAGCCGCCTCTATAATAAATCCGAACAGTTCGATTTTACATACATTATAAAAAATATTGAATTTTATTCAAAATTTGCATTTACAATAGGAGCACATGTGTTATCCGGGCATTATATTACACTCGTAGGCAAATAAATTGAAAATAATTAACCAGTGCGGTGTTCACTGTTGATTTACGATGTTTCCCTCTACGATCGTTTGTTAATTGAAAGCGTGCGGAGTAATTTCAAGTGATAGTCGGTGCTTCAATGGAGGACTGACGGTTTACCGACTCCAATCACATATGGAATTCATATTAATATGTCGAGAGTGCATACGAGTTGAATGCGTATCAATACGCCAAGCAGAAAATTCAAATAGATGTAATTATTTGAGCTAATAGAATTACCTCCATAAGTGAATTACGAGCATCGACATTATTATGTTTGCATTCACCTGATGACCTATTTCAGGAAGGAGCTTTTCGATATATATTGATATCAGATGCATCGAAAGATGTATAAGCGAAGTATCATTCGTACCAATTTGGTTGGTTGATAACCAACATTTATTTGGTGGCAGCGGTGGTATATATATATATATATATATATATATACGAGGTCTGTTCAAAAAGTACCCGGAATTTTCGTTTTTTTCCAAAAATATTTATTTATTCGTCTACATTAATGTGGTCCCCTTCAAAGTAGTCCCCCCCAGATATAATACACTTATGCCAGCGTTTTTTCCAATTTTCGAAGCACCCTTGATATTCACTTTTTGATATGTCCTTGAGCACTCTCAGCGATTTTCTTCAATCGAGGAAAACCGCCGTCCTTTCATGGGTCTCTTCAACTTTGGGAATAGGAAAAAGTCACACGGAGCCATATCTGGTGAATTTTTGCACTTTGCAACACTTTATTTCATTTTTTACGCAAAATTTAATACAAATTCTTTGACTTTTCAATTCTTCCATTGTAAAAATCGCCGAGCTCAGAAAAACACGTCGAACCTTAGCGACTACCACAGACAAAGTAAACAGTGAATATAGCTGAAAATTTCATCATACTTTAGGGGCATGTATACCAACACAATAAAAAAAAATTTTGACAATCAGACACTCCAGACCCGCGAAATTTAATTATTAGTAATTCCGGGTACTTTTTGAACACACCTCGTATATATATATATATATATATATATATATCATAACTATGTAACACACTACTAGAATACTAATTAGTAATAAGTTCCACAAAGTAAAGCAACTTTAAACGTTCCAAATTCATTACAACGACAAAGTGCACTAAAAAATGCACTGCCTTAATTAACTCTTTTCAATTCACTTAATATAACTTCTTTCCTAGCACCCTATTTATCACAACTTAGTTTTATTTAAACTCTTAACTTTATATTTCATGGCAATTTTTCACATTTTCCACAAGGTAGTGGGTATTTTTCTCGCAACACTTAAAACTGGAACGAAATATCCCGCATTAATTAAATTGCAGCGTCACGAGAGATCTCCGCGGCAAACTCTTTTATGACGTCTTAGGAACTTGGCGATGAAAATATAGATACTATAAACTTCCACATATTAGATAATATTCTCTGTCGAATAAAGGGTGTCTCGAGTCGTAAAATAGTATATTATCAAACAAACTCCGAAGTGTTGTGCTAGCCATCGTAAAATTTCACGAAAACTTCATCATATGTAAGCTCAGGTGCAACTATATTATAAGGAGTTATTTACATATAACATATTCTGGCGGTGACAGACTAGTGTTATGAATTGATCAAACTTAAAATAATAAAATTCTTAGTAAACAATGATCGATTTGAATGCAGAATTTGAAAAACAACGCAGTTGCATAAATAACAAAAAAGATCTTATCTTTTTACTCACAAATGCTCAAAATATCATTGTCTAGTCTACCATGCGCTGATAAAATTCCTTATAATATAAGTTATCTAGGAATGCAATGTCACCCTAAAGGTGAGCTCATAAAAGGCTTGCGCAATGACGCGTTCGCCGCTCAGTCGTACTTTAGTTTTCAATGGAGTCATATTTTAGTTAATTATATTCAGTCGTATTCAACTTCAGTTGTCTAAGATAAGCGTGTAAAGTGTACAAGAAATCATGAAATAAAATAAATACATCAAAGATCTTCGTCTGTTTATACTAAACAGCCGAAAGCAGCAGAAATAACCTAAATATTTTTGGCATCATCGGTGGAACCATCTACACAGAAAGGAGTGCAATTGGTGGTTTCTACAATGTATATATATATATATATATATATATATATATATATAATAAATCTTTAAAGTTAATTTAAAGTTATCTATAGATATAATTCATCACTGTCCCAAAACATTTGTCCATTCCATGTTCCAGATACACGAGACCGCACATTGGCGGGCGCATGCCATACACATCGCACCCACCTACCCCCCACACCGTCATATTTATGCTCGGCACTGCCGTGGCGTATGATTTTATAACACACCCGTAACTCAATTATTCTATTCCCATGCTCGTAACAAAAATATGTCATGTAATTAAATTCTGCGATATTCCTTTTGATTAAATTTCTCGCAGGCGAACGCTCGAGGACCGTACAGGATTGGGCTGCGATAAAAGTTAGTCTTCCTTCATTTTTACTTTGATGACTCTACTGGAGGTTATGGATCATTATGATCGTAGTTGACCATCATATGAAAATACAATGGGAGATAATGATAATGTAACTGATGTTTTGCAGTTTGTGAAAACAATTCGTTGACAAACAGTTTATATACATAGTAGTATCAAGTTTTTTTCCTATTAAATTCTACTATCTTTTGAAACCTACCGCTGCTAACAAAATGTGTAACGTCCGCCATCTTCAAATGGTATCAAACAAAGCTTTGATATGATTAATTTTTTCATATTACTTTTACAATTTACACAACTAAACTCTATGATTGAATTGCTTCAATACCACTAAACTGACTAAACTGAACTCAAACTCTACTAACAGACTTTTCATTATTTCTAGGCTTTTTATACAGTTCAAGTAGGGCGACTTATTACATTTAAAGATAACATACTTTGAAATGATTTCTAGAACGCTAACAACAGAGAAGTAAAAGAATGTTTTGCGTCGATCTATGTGCTTTTGATAAAAAGTGATGTTATAGCTGCACGTGCGTTACATGCGACCAAAGATAATCTGAAAGTTGTAAAAATGAATAATCAAACATATTACGTAGTTTATATATTAACCGTTATAATTTAAATAAAAATACGAACGAGGCACGTAAGATCTAACATATCATACTATGTCACTAGTATGTACGTCTAGTACAAAAATAATGTGAGTTTTCAAATCAGTACGAATCACCCTTATAGTTACCCATACGCGTCACACGTACTTAGTTTCAAAAATCGCATCGGCGTAAAAAAACAATCTGAGACACATAATTTTTTACAGAAAATCTCTTCATCGCGTATCCTTTTTCATTTCGTTGTATCCTGCTAGCAAGCCATGTATTATTCATATATATTCGCATTGCGCTATCAAACATCAGCATAGAGTAAGAGCGACTCGTTCGCTAACAAACGGCAACGACTGATGTACTGACTGACTGAGCGAGTGCCGCCTGCCGAAAGACGATTATTCATATGAGAAAAAAACGCAAACATCAAGGCACAAGCGCGGACGACTCGAACCGAGTAAAAAATCTCGGCGTTTGCCTGAGAAATATCACTGCGATGCAACGGCAAGTGGATTTCCTTCGACGACGATTTATCATAAGTGTTGAAACGGTGCTCGTTTCATAGCTTTCTCGAGAAATATGCACTTTGCTATGTAAACCTGATGTCCATTATCTCTCCGAAATATTACATTAAAAATTTGATTTGAATAGCAGTACTAACGGTCAGATTAGATGGGATACAATATTCCAAAACCAGTATTGAGTTCAGACTTATAGTTTTTTTTTATTAACGATCTACGTGTAGTTCCTAGCAAACTAGGTGTTCTCGTTCATACCAATCTCTCTGAATTTTTATGTGCAGCTATGCATATTAAATAAGTATATCGATCTAATAGTGTTGGCGAGAGTCAGTCATAAACAGCATCAAATACGAGCAAGTACTATAATTTTAACCAAAGCAAATAAATTATACTTATATAGAAGCAAAATATTACAATGCATTGTGCAACAAATATCAATCAAATTATTTAAATAATTAACTAGGAAAATGAGAAAACTCAAGAAAATACATGTATACTATATATGTTGTAGGGTCTTTTTCCTTCGAAATTCAGCTCTGCACAATTTCCACAGCAAAACGCTATCACCGTGTTTCCATCGCGTAACACGCAAAGGAAAAAAACAATATCTGGACGGGAGCAATAGGCAAGCAGTCGCTGTTATGTGCGTTGTAAGTCGTCAACTGTTGTGAGAAAAGAAATGCTGAATCGCAAAAACCAAGTCAGAACACGATATACTGGGACATATTATTGCATTATACAATTCTGAAGAAATACTGTTGAATGCATATACATAGAATATATTAAAATGAGCAAATTTATGCGCACTTGAGGAAAATTGTTTATGTATTGACAAAATCACAACAGAAAAGCAATACGTTATTTTGTCACCGGAATGGCGGAATCCGAGTGGAAAGGGTTAACATGATTATTTACAGCAGGATAGATGTAAGTTATTTGACAATATATAATTACAATCTGCCCAAAAAAGAATTCAGTAATTTTGGTGGCTAATGAGTAGAGATAATATATTAACATGCTACCCTGTGGTAGTCCTTTTAGGAATGAAAGATAGATAAGCAGAAGAAAACAATCTAAAGTCTAAATTGATTATGCTAAATCTAAGAGGTATATTCGTTTAAGTTTTCTGGGAATGTTTAAGGAAAGCAAATCTTTTGCAAGTTACTCTGGATGGTTGTCCAGCCATATCTTGTACTTGGTTAAAAGTCTTCTAATTTATTCTCTCAGCGGTGGATCAGCAAATGTGGGACAAACTTGGGTGCCTCTAATATTGTATTTAATTTCTAACATCAATAAATTTGTATACAACTATTCTATAAAGCCATCCACTCCTTGATTGTAACTACTATTGATCAAATATATGATCAACGCATTACTTCCAAAACATTTTTACTTTTGACATTTTTAAACATTAGGCAATAGATTTTTTTATCATTTTTGAATTATTACGGCTTTCCAACAAGTAGTGTAATTTCAAAAATTCATCAAAGTTTGAGAAAATGAGTAGTATTTTTGACGTTTGTTAAATTTAAATTTAGACGATTTGCTTGGTGAAACGAGTACTTGGTCTTAATGAACGTACTAAACCATTAAAGCCCTACGGTAACTGGTTCAATTATAAAAATTATTTACAAATTAGGTAGACTATTTTTAGTTGTAAGATTATAGCAAATTATCTTGCACTCATTAATAAGTGGACAACTTATAGGAAAACTCAAGTATCAACACGACTTTTTTATTCTTGAACTTGAATCGTGCATATTACTGAATGACTTCAACTAAACAATGAAATTTATAGGAATGAAAACTATTACTACAGTTCATCATAAAGATATTATTGCAGACTTGATAATAAAAAAAATTCAACGAGATTGTATAATTTTGATAACAAAATAACTTAAAAATAGTCGCTAATTCTTAAGGCAGTGATGGTCATAAATATCATCACAAATAAAGTTACTTCAAGTATAAGGTATGCATTATGTTATTTAGATTTCATGAAGCAATTGCCAAATAAAGAAGCATAAATGTGCATAAATGCGTATAAAATGTTATTCAAGTTAGTTTTTTGTTTGCTGCCTAGTAAAATATTCAAATTTTATAATAAAATTTTCGATATGGTGTACAATTAACAAATGATATCTTTAGTATTCCATACAACAGATATTAGATAAAAAACCAAATTAAGTCTCTCAAAAAAATTATAACTTCCTTACGTTTCGAGCGCCAATTGGATGCTTCTTCAGTAGATAAAACAAACAAATTCTTTCGAGCACAAAAAAATCACACCAAACGTGAAAATACTTGAATAAAAGTCATGTTAGTGAAAAAGAATAAAGAATTTTCAATTGAAAAAATTTATTTAAATTATGCAAAGCTCGTGCTTATAAGGATCTCGCAACTAGGTTACAAATATTTACATGGTTCTCCTTAAATCGATAACACAGTAAAAATACTGGTAATTTCATAATTATAAAAGATGATAGTAAAAGCAATATATAGGGCAATGGTTATAAATTTTTCACGTTCGCCGAAATTCACGTGTGCTATTACCTCACATGCGTGTTCATTTACACACATACATTTCCACATCCAACACGCAAACAATCACCTTTCCCAGGTAATGGAGTAATAAGCTCTTATAGGAAAAACACCAAATAAGCCCGAACTTGACAGAATGAAAACGTAGAAGGCAACTTTGCCAGGAGCCATGCGAATGCGAAATGAAATTATTTAAAATATCCAAGTAAACCATACCAACTCTAGGCTACTACCCCTTAGTACGTTTAATGTAACCTTATCCTGAAAAAATCTCACGTGCCAGAACGTGGCACGTAATATATCAAAATATATTAGGTATGTTTTGATGATTGCTAAAAATAAAACAACTAAATCAAAACGGCGAGTGGAGAACTGTAACTTAAATGAAATGATTATATCGCTTTTGAAATTTATTTTTTTGTAAAATTGTAATCTTGATCTTTCTTGTCACTAATAATCTGAACAATGTATTATATAGGTATTTAATTAACTAAACCGCATCATACTTTACACATTAAAGTAAAATACCCAAGGGTAGTACTTATGTGAACTTCAAGGTACCATATCATTATGTAATGAAATAAATTATTTTTGAATTGAAATATTTCGACTTATAGGTACAAAATATATCCAAAAGATTATAGAAACATATTTATAATCAAATATATTAATAGGACCCTATAATTAGTATATTATAGAGCTTGGACTCATGACCCTATCCACTCAAGGAAGTCTTTACTCCACATTACCGTTACGCCATGGAACACCTTGATGGTTATAATATCAAAATTTAATTAATTAATATCAGCAGAACTCTTAGCATTATTGTATTTATGATTCTACAACAGGCAGAATATATTTTCAGCAGAAACCATATCAATCTATATAGCCTGATATGAAACTTTATTCATGGTAACTCATACCATATTACAGTTCGTCAGTATTATAGTCTCGGCAGCTAGAAATTATAAATAACACAAATCATTTTTCATCGTACACATACACGGTATATTATGTTATAATACAAAAGCTCGTAAATTCCGAAACGTGCAACATAAAAAAGCACATAATATGGGTACACAAAGCTCACATGGGTAAACATGCTGACATGTATTTGGATAGTGTGGGCGAAGATTTTACTCAAGGTAATAGATTTTTGGAATTATATTTTTAATAAATATAAATAAAAAATATTGTTAATTCAATATATATATATATATATATATATATATATTTATATATATATATATATATATATATATATATATATGAATTTAGAAACATGAACCAACAACACTCTTTTTTGCACTTATTTATTAAATAATAATTTTACAAACGTTTCAAGACTAGATTTGTCTTTTCATCAGTTTGTTATAATTTAAAATCTAAAATATGGAAACCTAAATTAGCATTATGTGTTATCCGTTACAAATCGTTCATTATACTGCCCCACCAACAATCGTCTGAATTCTCTATCAAGGTCAACTCGATGAGTCACGAAATATATATAGCACAAAGATACACATATACAAATACACATATGTGTATGTTTGTGCTATGGGTTCATTTTTGTAAATTAAGAGAGTATTTAGATTAGAATGTAGTACAAAAACACAAGGCAAACCATTGGGTTTTTCTTCTAAAAAATGCCACTGTTAGTTTCAAAATCAATTACTCAATGTCTATAGACAGATTGTAATTTATATGTGAATAAAAAAATATAAAAAATATCGATTACGATATTTTATCCCCCCAGCTCTCCGTCTACGAGGGTGTTAAAAAAACTCAATACGTAACAGAAGGCAGTGTATTACACGCGAAGATATTCATATATAAGGCGCGTGATGCGACAGTTGATTGATGCGATCAGTCAAGTCTCATATTCATGGCATATTGCGGGCGGCGTTCATGTCTTATGCGAAATGTGTCTTCATATATGAAGCAGCTTTAGCCGCTGCCGCTGCGGCAAAGCACTTTGTATCGCAGTATAAATGGTACAGTCGCGGAATGGAAGCAGCAGCGGTAGGAAGACCGACGGGAAAAGGAAAGCAGCAAGCAGTATGTTACAATGTGGAGCTAAAAGTTATTAGGCATTGGTGTTTCTACTAACTAAATTATATATATTTTTATCAAATTTTATATCCAAATCAAAATTAATTATAGAATGTAAGTACTGCTCAGAATATTCTTAAAACTAGTGGTGCATGACATCGTACCGTGCCTTAAATAGCTGCAACTTTCCGTACCAGAAATTATTTTTTTAAAAAACCTTAGAATTTTTTTGAAAACTAAAATTAGATTTTTGAAAATTTGGATTTTTTTTTAAAAAAAATGACTTTTTTGAAAAATTGGAATTTTTTCGCAAAAATTTAAACGGTACTTCACTTTGTCAGTACAAATAAAATGTTCTTTAAATTATTCAAATCGGACGCTCCGTTCTCTCAAAAACTGAATTACAATTTTTTTGCTGTTTTTGCCCAGTATCTTCGAAACGACTAGCCCGGCCTTTGCCAAAAACTAATCAGCACGTCTCTTTAACAATACAAATCGAATGTTTTTTGAATCATTCAAATCGGTTGATCGGTGTTATCGAAATCGTCGACAAAAATTTGTGTCCGCACACACAACACACACACACATACATTCATTTTTTCCAATTTTGCGGTTTATTCGTCTAATGCAGGATATCCAAAGCGGTCCGTCCATGTGACCTCTACCCAGGGGTATCTAACAACTTTCAAAGGGTCCATCGCATCGAAAAGTAAAAAATTTGGATTCTGAGTAGTAGTTCACAATGCACCACGTCAATATCTATTTACTTATACTATCTACAACTAAAAGTCATATACAATAGTTAAAAATATTGAACTGCAAAGCAAATAAAAATATTAGTTCTTTTTTATAAAAAATGTACAAGTTGTAGCATAAGTAGGCATTGGATTAGAGGTCTCAAATGATTGAGCTTGTAAGGACTATATTTGCTAAATATTGAGCGGCTAAAAATTCAATTTTCCTACGATAGACATATAACATGACATGGATTTTTGGGAATACTGTTGTAGTTTTGGTATTAATTTTAGCAATGCACCACGAAGCATTAATTATGTTAATAATATAAATATTTACATTGCAATTACGCAGTTTATATGAAATAATTTGCGGTCCAGTTATTTTTATATTTTTATAATTATAATTTATACATTTATAAATAAACTACATTTTCGAAAGAAAAAATTCACAAACGTGTCACAATTAGCAGGTAAATACATTTAAATATTTAACATTTATTCTCCAATTTATAATCTTTAACTTTAAATAAATGTTATCTTGATCAATATTATTTAAGAAAAAAAGTGCGCGTAACGTACACACGCGATTGAAGTAAAACTTTTTTGCCATTGTACTAGATGACAATTAAGTCAAAAATATTTTTTTCATTAAGGAATTTAAAATAATGTTTATTGGTAATATGGTAACACTGCTAATAAGACACACATTTAATAATGCCAACCACTAATATTAAAAAAATAATTAATTAATATAATATGATATGAATGGTTCGAGATTGAGAGGCGTGAGACATAAATTCAGTCAACAAATTCTTGAGAAAGAAATGGTTTACTTCCTATAATCGCGCCTAAGGAAGTTTTACTTCAAGTATTTTATTCACTTTATATATATTATTTAAAGAAATCTTATTCATTGCTATATTAAGATTATTTTTATTTAATATATGAATATCATATCAAACAAACTAAAGACCAAATATGTGAGATTTTTTTTCCAAATCTAATTTTTCATGGCTTTTGTTACTTTTGACTGATTTTTCATCAACTTTTATTTATGTTAGACTATTATACTGCTTTGTGATATTATATTGCTTTATTGTGCAATTATGATAATGAAATGAGAAATATAATAAGTAAATGGTTGTAAAGTATATAAAAAGTAACAAAAAACGAAGAAATTCCTGCGCGCTCAGGTAAATTTCTTATATGTAATTGCTATTTTAGTGGTAAGTGGTATTTTAGTTAGTTTCTGAATATTGCTGCAACTTATTACTAAAAAGTATTGTAGTATTAAATTATTAAATTATGCTCAACTATGTTATTTATTTTTATTATTTTGGGCCCTTTGTAACAAAATTTCACAATGTGATTAACAATTTTCACAAAATTGAAGTTACGGTAATTTAAAAATATTTGAATTATAATTATCATAAATGAAGTTGATAAAGATTCTTGCGTCAATTATAAAGTGAACCCAAAACTGTGCCGTTTTTCTTAATAAATCACCTATTCCAGCTCTTCAAAAGCTCTGCCCCTTGTTCCGTGCCCCGTGCAGGTGTTAGAATAAAGCGCTGACACGCACGCCGTGTAATAAAGTCGAGCTTACTTAAGGTGGAGCTTAACTTGGTCTATTTCTTATTCCGAAAGTTACGTCGTTGAAGGCTTGCATACGTGTTTGCTTATACGTTGCTAATCTAAGTACTAAAAATACACCGCAGGAATACCTAGCGTTTTATATTAACTATAAAACAACGCCAAAACAAAGATATAAATTGAACATGTAGCCCTCACAAAACAAATGCCTACTCCGAGATTTTTTTGTGGTAAGTCGTTCCATTTCACAGAAATTAGATAGGTACATAGAAATGATTCATCTTGAAATTATATTCAAAAACTAGAAAGAGACATTTTATAAGTTTTCAACAAAAGGTAAATTTGTTGAAATTTTAATAATTTTTCAAAACAAAGAGGTAAATTCAGCATGTAGCCCTGACAAAACCTAGTCCAACGCCTAGTCCAAGACAAATTTTTTAATTGATAAATTAGTTCTTGCACAAAATCGAGTAATCAAATAGCCTTTAATTATAGCACTCAATAATTAGATTTGCCAATATCTTGTCCAAAATTTTTTTAATTGACAAATCACTTTTTGCATAAAATCATAATAACAAGACGGTGCGATTTACACGCTTTAAATTAATTATAACATAATAAATAATGCTACATATAAAATGATTAAATAATAAAGTCACCACCCAAAACAAATATCTTTAAAATATATAAATAATAGAAATGATAAAAAACAATACTTAATAAACAAATAAGTCAATAATTTCATCATATATGCAATATTTATTGATAAAAACTTATGAAATGTTTTATATATTATGTAAATATCATTATAATTTAGTGTAAATTGTTTTTTTTTTTATTTTATTTTAATATTTATATTATTTTTGTATAAAACCAGTATAAATGGTGCATAACATTTAAATGGAAATATAAGTTTGTGATTGTTCAAATAAATAATTAAACGTATTTTGCAATAATGATGAAATTAATAAAATATATAAAAAATAAAAAATAAATTAAAAACACATACCATTGTTAAGCGATCCTTGTGCTGAAAAAGACAAAAACAATAAGTTAAAAAACAATAAAAATGAAAATAAATTAATAAATAATTAAGTACAATAAATTATCAAATAATAAAAATATGAATATCAAATGATAATAAATAAATATTGATTTCAATGATATTTTTTTAGGATTGCTCTTCAAGCAACTGAGACATGGAATTAAATTATTATTATTATTATTGTTTTAATTATCAATTTATTATTTAAAATCAATCCTTTTGCTGATCATTCAATACTTGAAGAAATTCATGTATGATTATCAAAATGAATTTCGAAATTAATAACAATATTAAAAAAAATAAATAAAAAAAATATCAAAGCTTATGATGTAAACTGGATGCACACAACCTTTAGCATTGATAAAGGAACATCAATTTTTGCTGATATGTGATTTACATAATTCCTAAGAAAATTCATTCCACGTAAATATTATCCTTATTAATTAGCATAAAACTAAATATTACAATTGTAAATAAGTCTGAATAACCTCTATTTAATTAAAATTGTTATTCCCAACGAGCACTTCACTGTTTTAAATCAACGAACAGTGCAACTGAGAGAACGTGTGTAGAATGCGCTCATAAAAAGCCAATTTCAATTACAAGACAAATAACAGAATATATTGCATGAAATTTTTAGTGAGAGAACAACAATAGCGGAGAAGTCTCACAGGCAATAGGCAAAAACATTGCGCCATCATAAAAACTGAAACGTGAACAACGACTCCGACTATGTCGAGAATTTCCAGACGCAGTTGCAATGGGGAATATATTATGGCATTTATTACTGCGTCGTATGCAAAATATTGTAAACTTACAGAGAAAATGATGATTCGAATTGGTATGTAATCCAGACAAACTGGAGACGAAAAAATGCGTGTGCATCTTTGTTGCGAATTTAACCAGAAATGTTGCAACATTGCATGGGAAAATCAACGAAATACTGATGAATTGTTATTGATGCAGCAATGCCCCTTCAGAGCCATATATTCACTCGGAAACATATCGCTATCTACATTTCCAAGTGAAATCTGATGTCACTGCTGCTTGACATCAGGCTGATGTCATGAGCTAATAATCATTTGGTATGAAACTACGTCGTTTTTCAGAAGGTAACCTTCTGTAATATAAAAATAATGTCTAGGCTTGCTTAAACTAAATTCTAATTTCAAGTGAATCGTCATCTTTGGCAGATGACAATTCTCATGTATCAAAATGTTTTCAATATCAAACAATAATATGTTGTTTTTTGTAATTTTTTCCATTTATTTATACAATATTACTATATTTTTATAATCTTATACGTCCTAAAAAAATCCCTTAACAAACTTCAGAAAGATTTATCAATATCCGAATACTCGTTTATGAGGAGTATATTTACATACATCATTATAATGATGTATAGATGTTGTTTTTTGCAATTCTTTTCATTTATTTCTACAATATTACTATCATAATGATCATATTACTATCATAATCACTTGTATAATGATGTATGTAAATATACTCCTCCTAAACGATTATTTATTACATTATAATGATGTATGTAAATATACTCCTCATAAACTAGTATTCGGATATTGATAAATCTTTCTGAAGTTTGCTAAAGGATTTTTTTAGGACGCATGTGATTATAAAATTTTTTTTTTTTTTTTTTATTTTTTTTTTTTTTTTTTATTGTTTGAACAGCAATCAGAACTCCTATATATGTTCTATAAGCTGTTGGTTCACGACTTAATACTACTTTTTTATTTCATGAGAGGCAATCCATCGATTAACCATTCTCTTATGTGTGGGATATTTTTAATATTAGCTCTTACGTCTAATAGTTGCATATGATTGGATGTTGCAGCTATGTCCACGAAGGACGATTTCCACTTGGAATTATATTGTGATCTATAATCCCAAGTGGAAATTTGACATCAAAGCTGCCTGATGTCGGGCTACGGCGGTAGCGGGAATCGATCCAGCGAACCTGGAACTAGTGGCTGCTAGTCCACGCTCTAACCGATATCGCCACCGCCGGCCCATAAAAATATAGTAAGATTGTAGAATTAAATGGAAAAAATGCAAAAACAAAATATTGTTTGACATTGAAAACATTTTGATATATGAGCACTGTCATCTGGCAACAATATCGATTCATTTGAAATTTGAATTTAGTTTAAGCGAGCCTAGACAATATTTGTATATAATATCCATATTCATGATTATGATACAAAAAATTTAATATCTACAATATTATTGCCGGAAACCAGCTGAGATTGCTATATACATTTTTTTTTATTATATAAAGAATAAAACCTTATGGTTCGGTTTACTTCACTGAATTATTTAAAAACATTTCTACTTATTGAAAAATGATTTATATTTTGTTTCATGTGTCAAAATTTCATTTGTTTCATCATGATCTTAGATTGAACAGTGCCCTGTGAACTAGATTTTATAAATAAACTCACCTAAGATTTGAACATAAATAATAATGTTTATTAAATTATTAGTAAGAAAAAAGTACTTTATAAATTATAATTGTCAAAAAGCACCTAATATAGGGTACGCCGTTATAGAAGTAATAAATTATTTGACTTAAAATTGAATAGGTTTTCGAAAGGCAACCCATATATCTTTACATTCATCATTACAATTTCTGTAATACTGAAGAATTTTTTAGTGATGCAAAAATGATGAGAAATGGCTATTTTCACGTCGAAGCATATTGCTATCAATATTTCCAAGTGAAACCCGATGTCACTACTCCTTGATATCAAGCTGTCCGACTCTTATCCATCATCTACAAACAATGCCTGTTTACTGCAATTGTTTAATTCCAAAAATTCTATTTTCATGGAACTTCTATTATATCAAAATTCGATAGTGTGAAATTTTAGATAAAAATGCATCAGTAATATCGTATTTTCCATTATTGGCAGTATAGGTAACCAAACCAGAAATAATACTTACTTTAGACACTGTCTAAATATTGATTCATTCTTTATCATTCGAAAGAATATCACATATACCGTTTCTTACATTTCATTCGTCTTATGTATTTTGTCATCCCCAACCAACACAAACTGAAATTCGTATATAAATATATTGAAGTGTATTTGTATTATTATTAGCCGCATTGACAAACTACCCCTAAGGGTAAGCCACTTGATATGTGATATGTTTTTAGGCTTTTCTAGACTATTTATTTTTATACTCGGACGTGTTGGCTCGGTCAATGTTATTGCAAAAGAAAATTCAACGACGCCAGACAAACGGCTGTTAATATAAGCTTCGGTCACCCGCCTCGCCTTTCAGTATAAATCTTTCTAAATAAAACAATTTTGTCCTTCATCACGGATCGCTGCTGTATACGATCAACATATTTTTAAATATACATATGAAAAGCTGGGAGCAGATACATTTGGAAATATTCAATATATTTCTATATGTATGTTTCCGATATATATACATATAAATATAAATAAATAAATATATATATATATATATATATATATAGTCAAAACGATATAAATATTTATAAAATCTTCCATTTGCATACAAGGCAAATTTTCTTTAAATAGCTGCTTTATTTAATTCGCTGGTCCGAATGTAATCCTATTCAGACACAGCCACAGGTAAAATTCATTCCGACTTCCAGCAAAACACAACATTATCTAGCAAAATTATTTATGAAATAAATCACGGTTGAGACCTAAATCAACAACTTTATACTTCGCTCGGTATCTCTCTTTCCAAAACGAAACAATATTCGTAACAATCCTTCTTGCGTTTATCATATCGGAGAGTATCGCAACGGCCAGGGGCTGCTGGTGTAGGGGTAAAAAATGTATGTGTATTGCCAGTCAACAAAAAGTTATTCAAATTTTGATAAATCAGTTTGCAGTTTGTCAACTAATATAAAATAGTAATTTAATAAAAATATAGTAATGTAGATAAAAGGGAAAAAACTGCATGAAAACAACTTATTGTGAATCATTACTTAGTTACTCATTCGCTACAACATTGTTTGTTCAAAGTATCCTGGCCAAGTCTCGCACGTGTTGATGAAATTCCTTCCTAAGTCACAAAAGACACAAACATTTGAGTCATCTATTGTTAATATATTGTGTTGCACTCTGCAGCGACATTGCAAAACTCATGAAATCTGTTATCTAGGAATGCAATGTCACCCTGAGACACGATTATATAAGGTTTGCCAATGACGCAATAGCACTCAGTCGGTAGTTGGTAGTTGATCAGATTTTTCGTTAAGTTCAATACTTTAATCATACTCAGTTATTCAATTAATAAAGTCAATTATATGTAAAGTGTACCAGAAGTAATAAAATGAATAAATACATAAAATGTCTACGTTTGTTTATACTTTTTATTTCCACAGATTGATAATACTTTTGTTAGCGGTTACCTACATATTGTTTGAGTATTTTGGAGATTATATATATGTATATATACATATATATATATATATATATATATATATATATATATCAATTTCGGGTTGACGATCGCTTGATTCTATTTCTTCGGCTTTTCTGTCTGTTACATAATCCACCTTTTACCGATCTTGCAAAGAGAAGAATTGTGGAACTCACCGAGTGGATTCCATTTCGCGCTCGGTAACATGTTCGCATATTCGACAGGAGGCTCAAACGAATCCTTCTTGGGCGTATAAATTATGCAACATCTGCCGTCAAAACATACCATATTGCCTGAGAGCCGATATAACAAAGGATTTAGACAAAATATTCAACTTCAAATTTTCGACGGTCGTAACTTTCACGTGCGACGGCATCTCTATCGTATTATCTTCTCTATGCGCTTCGAAATAGAGCCGAGCGTTTTGTACGGAGTGCTTTTCATTTTTATTTTTATCCTCTGCCGATATTTACAGATAATTATAATATTGAAATGAATAATTGGATATTGCTGAAACATATTTCTTTTCTTGTTCTACGAGTCTGCCGTCAAATTACAATTTTATAATAAATTAATTTTTTGGTGCCTCTTTGATTTGAACGCATACGTATAGTTAGGATTTATGTGTAAAACGCCTGATCGCACAGCAAATACATAACTTTATGGCAGTTCGTTACTAATATCTCATACAAATATAGATCCGTAACATAGCATTACCATAACATTTTAATTTTATCCAAAATGTATATTACCTTTAATGATGATTGATTATTATAATTTTGCAAATGTTCAATTACTATACGGAAAGTTCCAGCAATTTGGTTAAAGGCACAATGCCATGCGCCACTTATATTTGCTGAATTGAACTATAGCTAGTATCTACAATTAAATCTTAAATGTTTACCAATAATAAATAGTAAATATTATCACGGCCTAATATCTCAATTAAAAGGCAAATGGATCAAACAAAGCTCCCCCTAATTATTACTCATTGATATTTCATAAATGTTCAATTACTGCACGAGAAGTTCCAGCAAGTGTCTACAATTGTATCCTAATTTTTTACCAATAATAAATATTATTATCATAGTCTACTATTACCGATTAAGAGTCAAATGTAACAAACAATGCTCCCCCGGCCCCGGGGGCGTCGTGCTCCAGGTCCCCATTAAGCCTGAAATCGGCGAGTGCCGACGGTTAGTTGGTTTTATCGACCGTATATGGTAATCCGAAAGCGTTATGCGTTTACGTGTGCCAGCCACGCGAGCTTGTGAATTTATATTATTCTTCAAATATAAAACAGCGACACTTGGCTTTAATCGGCGACGATTTTATGAAACGATTTTTATTGCCGCGTATTTCGAAATACACCTCTTGTTGATTTTATGTCAGAGAAGAGGATCGAGAAAAAATTCCACTCGGTGTATACATTTTTTGCTTCTGCAATATTACGGTGATAAATGATGTGAATAATCAGAGCAGAAGTAAAAGATAGGAAATATACAAAACTGATTATTGTATTTGAATGGTCTGAGAATGTTTGGCAGTTTGTATTTAGGCATTATAATAGAAAAAACGGGAGGACAAAATTCCATTTTGTAACATGCAATATGCAAATCTATGAAATATACTACAACAATGAGTGTTGTCTTCCGTAGTAGTTGAAGTCATGCCATTTGAATATTGACGACATTTAAAGATCTTCGCGAATGAGATGCAGAATGACGTAAATGCTATAGCATTCAAATTTTAATGTTAAATATTAACTTCCAGTGGTGTAAGTTATTGTAATCGTCCAAAAATCGAAATTGGAAATTTTTGCATATCTTCACGTTTTAAAGGTTTCTGAACGTTTTGGCATACCTTAGAAAAAATGAATGTGTGTGTATGTATGTATGGATACATGTCCAGCCGTTTCGGAGATACGGAGAAAAGAGTGCAGAAAATAGAAATCGAGTTTTTGAGAGAATGGAGCATCCGATTTGAATGATCCAAAAAACATGCAATCCATAATGATAAGGAGAAGTGGTGATTAGTTTTTAGCAAAGAAAGTTCCAACCGTTTCGGAGATACGGAGCTAAATATGCAAAAAATTGCAGTTGTTGAGAGAACTAAGCATCCGATTTGAATGATTCAAAACACTTTTTGCTGTGTTCACCAAACGATTGCTTTTGGGGAAAGAAATTATTCTTAATTTCCAAAATAAATTGCCTCATACATCACTAGTTTATTAATTTAATTTTATATTCTTTTTATATAACCACACGTTTTTAGTAATATTATACCTGTCAAGGTATTAACTAACTAATTCTTTAGGTATTTTTGTATCATCTTATCTTTTCCGCAGTCCCTAATTATCTTGGACAAGCACATTGTGTAATAGAAACGTAATACGTGACGTGAATGCTATAGCATTCATCGTATATGACGATTAAAATATGATAATTTGACTATCATTATAAAAACTTATGAAATCAAGCAAGCTATAGCTTATATGCTATAGCATTTATAAGTTAGTATGCTATTTAAATGTGAAATCAATGTTTATTTATTGACGTAATCATGCTTAATTTGCGTTAATATAATTTAGAATTGTAGGTTCACTCAATTGTGTGAATTTTAGGTCAATTTCAAACTTAGTTTTACTTCTATGGATTTCGAATATTTTTCATTATTCTCAAATATTGACCTGTCCATCTAAAAATTTGCTCCAGTCAGTATAAGCGATATATTGGCAATATTGGCAATACTGGCTCAAGATTCAAATATTTTGCCAAGGCTCAACCCCATCACCATCACGATTTATTTCTACTAGGATGTATTTAAAATGCTAAGGGCTATTTTTAGTTCTGAAGTTTGTGAAGCATATGCTCATAGTCCGTATAAGTTTCTATTAAAATTTAATTTTGCACCTACTAAAAAAATTGTTAATCTTGAAGAGTTAGTAAACACTACTAATAAGTTTGAGAAGTAATTACAGCAACATATAATTAGCATATTAAATTATTAAAACAAATGATTGTTCTCTAAATTACTGATATATATAGAACAGTATCAAATTCAATAATGCACTGATTACTTATTACCCTTCCTTGGTGGAAAGTAATTGTAAAACTTACAACTTAGTAAGTTTAGTTCATGTCTTAAATAACTGCATTGAGGAACGCCTCTCCAGAATTTGATATTCAATTCTGTTATTATAAATTCACACGTGGAATATATTATAAGTTTAACGAAGAGCGGAGTAACTCTCATATTCTTTAATGATAATATATCACGATCAGGCGAAGTAATATAACTTTTCTGGAACGCGGCGCGATGCCTCATAAAAAGCGATCAAAAGACGATATATCGCAACTGTAACGGCATAAATTGTAATCTATGCATTTTGTGATCGTGAAAAATGATCGGATGTTCGAAATTATAGAAATTTAATGATTATTTATCCATCAGATATTGTATTATAATGGAAATTAATTTATAAAATGTATTTGTATTCAAAGGAGTTCCAAGGCGTAACGGTTGAGCGCACTTTCTTATATGGACAGCGTTGTCAGTTTACACAAACACTCTAGCTAAACAGATATCATGCAGTAGTGATATTAATTTTCACTTGAAAAAATAGCTCAAAAATATGTTTTCAATTGAAAAGAGTCTATTTTTGAGCACTGCGGTGTGAAATGGCAATGGAAAATCTCTCACACTATTCTTCCCTGAATCGAGTTGAAGTTTAAATCGGCTCATAAACCTGTCCTTTAGTTATTAATTTATTTTTCTTTATTATTTTATTTTTTTTATTTATTTTTTCACCAAGGACAAAACTAATTATTTTTAAAAAAAATTTCAAGATATTGAAAAAATGTCATCTTTTATGAATTTAAGTCAAATTCCTGCAAACTCAGTCATTTAATATTGGGTAAAATATAGGATTTTCAAATTAAAATCTATGTAACAAAACTTTTTCTCTATTATTCTCATAACTAAATTTTTAATAAAATTAAGTATTAAGGCAAGTTGTCCCAGAACTCAACGTCAAACCAAACAGAGTGACAGTACTCATTATAATCGTAATGAAAAACATTATAATAAGAAATTATTTTTTGCAGTTTGAAAATTACTAGCTTTATATATTTGTGATTTGCGTTTTTTTCTCAAAAATTTATTAATTTTTTGTTTAATTCATTCTAAGTGTTTCTGTGATATGGCATACGCTCTTCTCCAAGAACTATTAAGAACTAAATATATTTTTATAAATTTACACTCTTTTCTACTTATTCAGCTAACAAATTAATAATTTAAAAATTAAAAAAATTGTTTGAATTATGTGAAGTTTTTATGTGCATTCTTAACTTATGAATTCGAATTGTTATATACAATTTAAATTGTATCTTGACTTTAATAAATATACCAATCCTTGCTTTGTAGAGTAGTGTTTTTAGTAAAGTAAAACTTCTAAATTGAAGTTTTGAACTGTAAAAATTAAATTAAACAATAGTCCTATCTTTCCTATTTTGATATATGTTTTTTTTTAATTTTCAGCTAATATGTTAGAAAATGTTTCTTTATAAAACGAAAAAGCTTAGGAACAAGAGTAAATATAAGTAACACAAGGTTAGCGGTGTTAATATGTGTTAAATATTTTTTATTTTGTTAACATGTTCCTAAATGTATTGTTTTCGGAATTGTATTTACATGAACTCGAGCAAAATCAATTCTGGTATAAAAAAAGTTTAATACCTGATGTTTCAATATTTTATTCGACTCATATTCAGTAAATGTATTCCAAAAAAAAAAAACAAAACTATATATACTCACAAAGTAACAATATTTTCAAAAAAAAGTGAACAAATAATTTAACCAATTCAAAATGCAGTTGAGATCTTACAAAAAATTACTAATAGTAATCGTTAATTTCGAAATAGAATAAAAAATTAAAATCCTTTTCGTATTTTAACTGTATTTTTTAATAAACTTTAAAATTATATTGCAAATTATACAACTGGTATTATTAATGACCCAATATGTACCCCAAGCAGTAAAATTAAAATCACGCATTAATATAGAAAAATTTACGATTGCAACAGATGTTCCATAAAATTATTCCCAATTTATTACCTATCCATTACAATTTTCGGTTATTTAAACTCAGTTTTTACTCAAACCTACACCTAAAATAATTAAATATAATTGCTTTCACAAATTGCGTTCGGTATTTTGATTCCAATTTGTGATTTGGTTGACAATTATCAATTTTATTTACACAATCAGCAGAACATACAGTGTTTGTGTGTTCTATATCAAAGTACAAACGAGGGAAAAATTTCATATTTTTAATATTTCAATTTCATTTTACTGCCTTTAATGGACCCATAAAATACTTCAATTTAGTAACAGTACATAACGTACCAGCGCGTAATGTGCTCGCATGTAAAGGGAGGGTATTATAAGACAGGGGTTGTCAACCTAAGAAGAAGCAATTATTCGAACTTTTAATGAAAAAGAAATATAGACAAATATTAGACAGGTAAAAAGGTCCACCATTATTATCTAAAAACAAAGAAAGTATAAAATTTTTTGATGATACTATTTTAATGTAGAAGGCAAAAGATGTCTATAACCAGCCATTTTACCTTGAATCTTTACGACGTTGCTATCAGAAGATAAAAATGTATGAATATTCATACCAAAAGTATTTTTTCATTGGTATTTTTTTGGTTTTGAACTCTTATTTAGTTTGTGATACCTGAATATAATTTTAGGTATATAATTTATATTTGTTTTGTAAGATGTATTGTTATTTTTAAGTCAAATTCGACAGTACTATGTCAGCATTTTTTATTACCTCTCACATGTTTGTTTATATAAGCAAATAAAATGTAATAATTTTAACGATTTCAATTTATCTAGTACAATTTCATATAAAAAA